>NC_133108.1:38844650-39144650 GCF_022965805.1 Primulina eburnea | reverse complement strand
TATACACTCATTATGTGCGTATTTGCCTTATGGCCCTTATCTTTCTTAAAATGGTCTAATTCTCCAAATGACATGGTAAATAGTAGTGAATTTTGATAATAAAATATGTATATAGTAACAAACTATTTTCGGTAAATTTGAATTCTTTTTTAAAATAACAACGGAATCAATGTACTCTATCACTGAATTAGTCTGCAATTTCAAACAACTAAGTCGAATAATAGACTAATTTAATTATCAACACAATATCGACCATTAATTTACCAATTAAACATTTCATCGACATATATTTTCTTTATTCCTAATTATCGTAGCTTCACATAAACTCGAGAGGTCGAAAATGCGATCACCGCAAAGAAATGGATGCCGTGAGAAGTTACTCGAAAAAAAATCTTCAGCCATGCCAAATGTCCCAACACGCAGCACTATTTTCTGCCATAAAACCAAAAGAATGGCAACACTTGTCAATTGCAAGCAACTTCACGCAATCTCTTCCGTACACATCTACTGTTTGAAGAAAGAAAACAGATCCCATTTAAGGCAACAGCAAGCGAGGCAGCCAACAATGCTTGTGACTTTTGAATAAAATTATATATCTTATCCTTCGAAGAGAAATTTGTCTATTTTTTTAAAAAAAATTAAACAATAATAATAACTTAAAGTATAATTTGATATACACGCTAGGATAAACATGTGATATATAATCTAAGGATAAGTTAAAGATAAATAAGATGTGAGATTTATATTTAATGTTTGATATGATTTTAATAAGAGAGATTAAATTTATATATTAAATTGTAATGACAAAATTAACCTTATAATAAATTTTATAATTTCAAAGTTGTTGCTTGAATTCATATTTCTTATCTGTTCATCCGCCGACAATGCTTGCATGATTTATTTATTTTTACCTAATTTTATATATTATATAAATATGATAATTGAGCTCTTGATTTTGTGAGTCAAGTTAAATATCAATTTTTTTTAAGGTTAATCGAGTGATACTAATAATTTTATTGCGATTTTAAAAAATAATTTATACAATTATCTCGAGTTTATTTATATAATTATTATATTATATAATATAGAAAAAAAATTTATTTGAATTTAATTTATATTAAGGTCGAAAAACATGGGTTTTTTACAAGAGGAAACTTTAAATAATTATAAAAATCATTTATATAATTATCTCGAGTTCAAAACACCATTATTTTGATAATATATAAAAAAAATATTTGATAGAATTTAAGATTTTATATATTGAGAATAATTAAGTAATTTGTGGTGTTTTTTATTATTAAATTAAAATTAAATATTATTTTATCCTTGTATAAAATTATTTATAACGGATCCATGAAACCAAATTTGAGATAAAAAAATTATTTATGAATCCATCCCTTATACAATATACCAAACTATACCTAAATATAGTAAATTCATACAATAAATAATCCGCATTTTTTCTTTTCATCGTAGAAGCGATTGAAACTGAATTACAAGCAATTCCAGTTCAGGTGACGTCAAGAAATCGGATACCAGAGGAAATGACTTAACTACCCCCTTCAATACTGCCACTGGAAAAAATCCAGTAATCTTATCTTCAGCCACGCCAAGTGTCACGACGCAGCTCGGCGACCAAAAATTATAGCTACAAATAGACACGAACCCAGCATCAAAAAAGGCAAGAACAACCAAAGATCAAACAGGAAAGCAAACAAGAAAAAAAGAAGAAAAAGAAGAAGAAGTAATGGCATCATCAACAATTCTACTCTCTAATTCAAACAACTTCCTCCCATCTCTTCCATCGACATCTTCTTCACCCTTTTTGCCGAACTCTCCTTACCAAGTTACCCGAAAACGACAGATTGTGTGCAAGGCAGCAGCTGATGAGGAACCCTCCATTGTTTTAAAATCGTTACCATGGAGCAGGAGGGGGATTTCAGTAACCGTTGTGGCTGCCACCACATTGCTGTTCGGCTACAGGGGCCGTTCCGAAGCCGATGCGGCGATTCTGGAGGCGGATGATGATCAAGGACTGCTGGATAAGGTGAAGCAAGACAGGAAGAAGAGGCTTGAGAGACAGGGTGTGATAAACTCATCGGACAACGAGACAGGTTCCTTTTCTTGGGTTTTTTTTTTCTCAATCTTTTTGCTATATATTATATATTTATATTGCTCCTTTCCAGCTTCTTGGTTTTTCAGATTTGGGTTCTGCGTTTTCCCTTGGGGTATTTTCCAATTCTTGGATTTCATGTTTTAGATTAGACTTATCTAAATGTGAGATTTTGGAAACTTGCAGCCTTGCTCCAAGATCTTATTTACAAACTCAGTAAAGTAGGCCAAGCCATTGAAAAAGAGGATATTTCTGTAGCAGGCAAGATTCTTGGCCCCGGCATAGACACGAATTGGGTCCAGAAAGTCAATTTTGCTCTCAACCAGGTAGGCTCATTCATTAATGATGCACAAGACTTTGTGGGTTATCTTTTCACAGGCAGTTTCTGAAAATTTCTTTTGGCATGCAGTTGAGCTCCACCGGTGAAGAGAAGGTAGAGATTGACAATTTCAACATCAATTTGGCATCCTTAATCGCCTCCGGTGAGCTTCATTTAAAACATATATTCTTGGTCAATATATATACACAAATAAACAAAGCATCAAGATCCCAAGAGTTGGAAATGTTACCACATCTCTCATTCATTGCTTGAGAGTAGAAAGTGGAAGAAGATCTCAACTTTCAACTCAAGGACATCAAAGTTCTTGTTAAATAATAAATTATCTCTCTTCCATTCCACAGTTGACAAGAATGATATTCCAACCGCTAAAGAATCTTTTGTGGCGGTTGCAAATTCATTCAAAAAGTGGACTACCCTAACCGGATTAGCTCAAAAGCTGAAGGGGCTTTGAAAGTCGTCATGGCGGGACAGAACTCTTCTGCTTTTCAACTATTGGATGGAAATCGGTTTATGTATATCAAAATATGGAAGATGCGTGATTCGGATGTATTCTCTGCCCCGAGTAGTTGTATTTATTCTTTCATCTATAAATATTTATTGACAAAATGGGAGATACATGCATGATGTATTTGTTGAGTTCCCTATATATCTAACTCCGCAAGATAAGACAGACGATATAGAACACTAAACATATAATCCAATACAGATATATCCAACGCTAGTCATTTGTTTATTGATATCTCCAACGTTCGTCTCAAGTATATGTTGGTTATGTCAGTCGAAACTGGGCTGATATATGAAGATCTTTCGTCCGGTAAGATGCATGCATGCAACTTGCATTTGAGTATGAATATAGTCGAGAACAACATTTCTCTTTTCGATTTTCGCTTATAAAGTGTCGTGATCGCAATGAACCGGAGTTTTGGCTATGCTTATCGAGGCTTAATTATCGTAAATCACTTTCACCAGTTGACTACCAAGTGATGCCAATCCGTCGAGAAGACAAAGTTAGAACGTACTTTTTATATTGATCTACTCGAACTGCGACTTGGTCTCCTGTTACAAAACTTTATTTGGATGCATTAGTAATGTGATTCCAAGAATTAAGAAGCACCAAGGGATGAGATGAGGAAGTGGCAAGTCAAAAAGTTCAAAAGTGCTTTCAGCTCTGAAGAATAGATACAGATTAGCTTAAAATCTATATTGATGCATGGCAAGTTAGCAAAATGATGTTAATTATCTACGTCCACGGGAGATGCTCACATTGATAATGCGTTTCATTTTTACAGAAATTACTCAAAGAAACAAAGCACACTCCCCGAATTCATTCCTTTTTCTTTTATATTTTTTCAGAACACAACATTCTTGATGATTGAGAAGATTTCACTCACTTTCTTCTTTGATTTCTCTCTGAATTCAGGATGATAAAACAATTCTCTCTTTCCCACTCACTTGATCAACTGTACACTTAGACCAACGGCCACTTGTTGATCACCAGTGTAGTGCCAATCTTGATCTTGATCAACGCATCTTCAGCCAACCCTTCTCTTCTAAAACTGATGCACGTTGTATTCTTCTTGGATTGTGGACACTTGAACCACAACTTCCCTTAGTCTTCATGCATTCATTTATTCAAGATTTTCTAGCATGGAACTTTTCATGAATTCCACATACTTAAAGACATATTTAGGCTTAAGTTATCTCTTTTGCCTTCTCATAGATTATCATTGGTTGCAAATTTGAGATCACTAGTCTTTAAGAATTGAGATGAGAATTGAAGAAGAAAGAAAGAATGGTAGATCGAAATTCAGAGAATTCATTCAAATACAAATACTCGAGTACAATTACAAGTATTTTCTTTTCTTATTTATGCTCTCAGTTACAACTCCTACTAACTCCAACTAACTTGCTTAGCCTTCAATTCCTCATATCGTTGAACCATTTGCTCCGCACTCATATCATACTCTGGCAGGTTCACCTGTTCCCAGGCAAATTCAAATCCCATTTTTTATAGAATGAACATAGAAAGACGATTCTCATTTGGTTCAAGAAAATAGAATATATATATATGCATCAAGCAAACGGAAACAATGAACAATATGTGGGATTATCAACTCTTAAAAATTTGTTGTCTCCACTGTAAGGCATCGAGCAAATATGCATCTTTTCGGGGTTGAAAACATGTGTAAACGAAGATTCGATAATTTTTATCTTGTGCAAATGAACTGAATCATTGACAACCTATAAAGTGCTTGCAACATTCAAGTACCAGCAAAACATTCCTAATAGATTCCTTTAATGAACAAAGTGACCATTTTTTTCATCTTTCCCAAACGCTAACATGTATACATAGCGTTCCACCGCAGCATGACCAGCATGAACTGTTGGGTGGCTGAGTTCATTCTGGTTTGTAACTTGATACTACACTACTTCCAATAATGGTTTCATTCATGGTTCATAAATGATGCTGCTTTCTGAGGAGGAGACTAAAAAGAAACCTAGCATTGAAGAAACTAGTTTCACGGGCAAGTTATTTTTTATTTTTATTTTTATTTTTTTTTAATGAAGTGAATTCATTAAAAGATGTAAAAAGTTTTATAGTACAAATAGGCTGGGCATCCCCAGGAGATAACCACAATTCATAAAACCACAATAATCATACAAACGCAATTCAAACTCTACTAATCAGTAGCCAATAAAATCATATAAGCTTCGGGTACACTTCGGTAGGTGTGAATTTTAATCTTGGTGAGGATAGCTTCAATGTTTATCTTCTCTTTTTCGAACAAGACCCTATTTCTGAGATTCCAGACATGGTAAACTGTAGCTGAGAGTGCCGTAATTCTCATCTTTGTCAATACTGAGTTTCCTTTGTAATTATTCCTGAATGCATTAAGAACTGTGTTACGTGAACCCATAATCTTTCTCATGTCCAACCATCTTCGCACATTGTCCCATATAAGCTTTGAAATCCTGCATTTGAAGAATAAATGTGCTACGGACTCATCTTCTTCCATGCAGAGTTCGCACCTACGATCAGAGAGAAATGGCATTCTATCTCGAGTCATGAGCTTCGAGTGTGCAAACAACCAAAGCATAAAACGATGCTTAGGAAGAATGTAACTCTTAGCCAATATAGGTTTCCACGGCCATGATCCCTTAGAATGGACAAAATAATTATATGCTCTAGAAAGCCCTCAACTCGTACCAAACCAGCTTTGCAACCGAGCAATGGCAGCGCCTGTGGATCCATCGAATTTGATAATCTCATCTCTAATGCACAGAATATTTTTGATTAATTGCGAGTCATCCTGCTTCGAACACCAGTTCCACACATCTCCAAAACAACTATACACATGGTTCACCCATCTAATCCACAGACTATCTTTCTTTGAATGAATATTCCATAGAGTTTTAGCTAACAATGCATGGTTCCAAGCTTTCAAATCTTTCAACCCCAAGCCCCCATCCACAAGTGGTTTACATAACATTGACCAAGCAATAGGTGGGTGATTCATTGGCCAAACAAATTTGCGACATATTGATTGTATCGAATGCAGAACACAATTGGGAATGGGTAAAATGGATAGCCAGAAGCAATCAATTCCTTGAATAATAGATCTAATCAACTCAATTTTCCCAGCATATGATAAAGAGTTTCTAGGCCAAGAACTCACCTTCAAATTCACATTGTTCACGAGATCACTGTAATCCGCCGCACAAAGCCTCTTCGCTGCAATTGGAATCCCTAAATATCTGAATGGTAAAGCCCCAATGGTAAAACCCGTGAAGTTCAATATATCCTGCTTGACATACTCATCAATGCTAGCCATGTAAATGTTCGATTTCGACGAGTTCATGCGAAGACCCGCCATGTTTCCGAAATTTTCAAGGCATTGCATAGTCATGAAAACACTTTGTCTATCCCCATATGAAAACAATAGTAAATCATCAGCATAAGCTAAATGGGTTATCCTCAAGTTGGCACATTTAGGGTGAAAAGTGTAGTTCGGTGATCGGGTCATTTTCTTCAGCATACGTGACAGTACTTCAATACATAATGTAAAAAGAAGAGGGGAAAGTGGGTCACCTTGGCGAAGACCACGCTGCCCTTGAAAGTGTCCATGGTAATGGCCATTAATGATAATGGAGTAAGATGTCGTAGTAACACACTCCATAATCCACTTAACAAATCTGATGGGGAAGTTTAATGAAATTAGAGAATCGTGCAAAAAACCCCAGTCAACAGTGTCATAAGTTTTTTCCAAGTCGACCTTCAAAATACATCTCGGAGAACCCCGCTTACGGGCGTACTTGCGAATCAATTCTTGGGCCAAATGAATATTATCAACAATAGATCGCCCTTTGATAAATGCTGCTTGAGCCCCATCAACAAGATCACCCAAACACCCTGTCAACCTATTCACAAGAATTTTAGAAATAAGCTTATAAAATACCGTGCAACAAGAGATTGGTCGATAGTCTTTAACCGTAGTAGGTGCAACTTTCTTTGGCACGAGAGCTATGATGGAATGGTTCCACTGCTTTAGCAATTTTCCACTGGAGAAGAATTCTGAAACTGCATTACAAACATCCTCCTTAATAATAGTCCAACAACTCTTAAAGAATTTTGCTCCAAACCCATCAGAGCCCGGCGCTTTATTATCATCTATATCATACAAAGCTAATTCAATCTCAGAGACCGTGACTGATTGTGTGAGTGTAACCCAATCTTCGTCATTAACAAACTGCCCCTCATTGAATATGTCCTGGTGCAGCTGTGACCTATCGAATTTAGTGCCCAAAAGTCCCTTATAATATTGCACAAAACAATCTGCTATTTCATCTGGATCAGTGCATAAATTACCATCTGCTTTCGTGATACTCATGATAGCATTTCGTTTTTTGTTTCTTTTGATCAAATCATGGAAGAATTTGGTGCACCGATCGCCTTGTTCCAAGTAGTTGATCTTAGCTTTTTGGGCAATAAACATTCTCTCGGCCTCTAAAATTATCTCTGTGCGTCTTTTAATATCAACATAGTCTGCTGGCATTACCCCATCCTTCAACAAATTAACCTGCAAAATTTCCAGCTTCTTCTTCATTGCATTAGCTCGCATGGATATGTTACTAAAATTGCTTCTATTCATCGCTTGAAGAGGTTTCTTAAGAGCCTTAAATTTCTGTTTGAGAATAAACTATGCAGTACCATACCCCATGAATTTCCACTTAGTCGATACCAAATTCTGAAAATCATCACAAAGGGTCCACATATTGAAGAATTTGAAAGGCTTGTCCTGTTGTTTTCGCTGCTCTTGAACTGAAACAAACGCAAGAGCATGATCAGAAGTACATCCTGGAATCACAAAATCAGCCGTTCCATCAAGATTCGAAGTATACCATGCTTGATTCACTAACACACGGTCCAACTTACTACAGACAGAGGGGCTCGCCCAGGTGAAATAGCATCCCGTTGATCTAAGATCCATCAAGTCTAACGATGCTACACAATCCACAAAATCTTTTGTTTCGTAGTTCTTAACAGGTAACCCACATTTTTTCTCGCTTTGAGATAAAACATTATTGAAATCTCCCAGTACAATCCAAGGTAAGCTACATGAATTACCAAACAGTTTCAAATCACTCCAAAGATCCCTCCTCTGAACAATCGTATTAAACCCATACACAAACGATGCACAAAAAATGCTGTTAGTCACCAAACATACAACATTAACATGAATGGATTGATCCGAAATTCCCAATATATCAACCGTAACCTTCAAAGGATTCCACAGAACAAATATTCGACCTTTATTGTTAAGAGTAAAATTATGAACGTAATTCATACCTGAGCATCGAATTCTAATAAAATTCAGCAAGTCTTTGTCCTTAAACTTGGACTCCACAATTCCAAAAATATCAACTTTACGTGTGGCCATTGTAGTTTGGACACACCTTTGTTTTAGAGGTTTGTGTAAACCTCTAATGTTCCAACAAGCTAGCTTCATTGAGATTTGGAGGCAATTTTGGGTTGCCGCCCCTTTTCTTCATTACCAAAGAACCTATCCGAGTTGCTAGTATTATTCATATCCACGTAATCTGTATCACAAGGGCTGGTTTCGACCATGTCTTGTAAGAACACTGCCATATCCTTATTATGTCCAGATTCAGAAGCCTCAGCTTGATTCTTTTTCTTATTCTTCTTATTTTTCTTTTTGTTAGCCACTGTCTTGAATTCTTCAGCAAGAGTATGTTCATGACACTGATTTGTTTCCACACTTTCGCATATAACAGGTTTTTTTTCCTTTATCAGCAGCCCCACTATGTTGAGCACTTGTTATATCTACCATAGCAGGTAACACATCTGTCTGGAAGACATTATCAGTGGCCATTGCAGGGGATTTACCAGCAGCTTTCCCATATGAAGTGGATGGAGCAGAGGAAGGCTTACGAGAAGGCCCTGCTTCAGCTGATTTCCTATGTTGTGATCGTCCCCGAGAAGGGCCCGGGCGCCAAGAAACACTCTTAGACCGAGCCCTAGAAAGGGTGTTGGTATTACCTGTAGCCCCACTCTTAAAATCTTTCATATTATGTTGAGAGAGATGAATACATGTATCCTTGGCATGACCTACCTTGCGGCAGTTTGTGCAGAATTTTAGTTCCTGCTCATATTCGAATTTAATCTCCACATCACCAATCGGCAATTCAATAATCATATCAGTAAGTTTTGGCTTGGAAGCTTCAATTTCAATAAGTACTCGAGCATACTTAACCCGTTTACGCTGGAATGTAAGCATATCCATGTGAATAGGAGTACCAAGCCGAGATGAAACTTTACTCAGTATGTTGAAGTTCCAACAGTCCGGTGGTAAGCCATGAATCTGGACCCAAGATGGCACCGAGTTCATGTCCTCTTCTCTAAATCTGAAGCATTTCGGCATCTCTTTAAGGAAGAGGTGATAACCAAATACCATATGAGTACCGCCACACAACACCTTTTCTTTTGCTTCAATGGTTGGGAAGGTAAAAATAATCCAACCACTCTCATGTGTTTGGAACTTAATATCCGATCCCCACCTTCGAACTAAATCAAACAGTGCTGCAGTAGGTGGTTTTCCACTAATCACGTAGCCAAGAAGACAAATCCCATAAGTTTCTTCAATAGAGTCAATATCACTTAAGCCAAACTTGAGTTTATCATTACCAGTATCTACCTTCTCCAACTTGTAATCTGCATTTGCCATTCTATTATGTTTGAACAAACTAGCATATGAAACTTTTACTTTCTTGTGCAGCATCTCAGAAATCTCAGGCCGATTGTGTATATTTGTTGGTGTTGCTTCCACTGATTTCGTGTTAGCTTCAGATTGGGTTTTCAGTCCCCTTTCATTCGTGCCATTATGTTCATTCATCTGCTGTTCCTTACTCGAACCAGTAGTCAAATCTTTGGTATTCTGCTGTACATCATTGCCATCTGCTTTGTTGTTTATATTACTCATTGAATCAATATCACAAACACGTAGAGGGCAGAGATTACAATCTCACAATTTCTTGGATGCACGATATTATAGTAGCTAGGGTAAGTAGTAACCCACCACAATCAACATGGAATGATGATATTATACTCTTGGAAACACCTACAATGTTGTATAGAACCAGTAGAATCAGCGAATATCAAAGGGGAAATTAATCCTACAAGAACGAAATTAATCTCAACCTGGAAGAGGACAGCCCGGTCTTTAGTACCATGGATTCCTTTGATCTCTACGTTGCTGCAGTTGGCATGTTCTCTAGTCCAAAGATACAAGAGAAATTAAAAGAGAAATCCTTTTGGGGATCATATCTGGAAGCTATTCGAGAATTGCATTTTATTCCATATGAAAGAAAGAATACAATGTACGATTATTTAACAATACAAGAGAGCTATTTTAGGATACTAAATCGATCAATATCTTATACACACAATATTATAAAATATTATGAATATACTGTCATATCTTCCAACACTCACCTCAAGCTGGCTTGTAAATGTCTTCCACTGATGTAGAACGGGGTTATGTGCAATTGAAATTCCTGCTTTTGTTATCTCATTACACTTTCATAGATAAAGTGAACGAGATCTTCAGTTGTCCTCCAGTAATCTCTTCATCCAAATTTCCTCACAAATTCCATGTGCAAGAGATCCGAATTCTGCCTCCACGCTACTTCGATCGACAACACTTTGATAAATCCAAATATTTCCAAAGACATTTCAATGATTAACATATTTAGTAACAATATCATCACTTTGTTTGTGTTGGATTTGGCCCAACTTTTTCCAAGTCCATTACCATAGCTCTTTTTGCATATGGGCTGTAGGGCTTAATTGGCCTCTCTTCTTTCCTTTCTTAACAGAGGGCCGCCTAATCTTTTCCTTTATTATCAGATTGTGCAGCCGACTTGAAGAGATGTGAGGAGCGTGAGTTTTTTGTGAGAGAAGGCAGTAGCTTGAGTTGTGCGCCGTTCGTTCCCTTCTTCTTCGGCGTGCAGGGTTCTTTGCTTTGTGTATGTGAGCCATTCTTTTCTCTCCCTCCTCTATACCCCTAAAGCGATATACGAGAGAGTATGGTGAGATTGGTATCTGCTGTCTTCTTTCTTGTGCTGTCTCGATTAGTGTCGTTTCTCTCCTTAGTCGAGTTTACCTATTGTGTGTATCGTAACCGGGTTTTGTGGTCGGGAAACCTTTGTGGTTTTCTCCTTGGTTCACTGCGTATTTGGAGAGGCCAAAATCAGTTCGTCTGAGCCCCGTTTTATCCTAACATATTATATTGCATTGTTTCTTGTTTTGGTTGAAAGTTGCAAGTTGGCAAGCCATAGAAGAAGATACAGCGGCACGACAGATTGGCACCTAACAATGGTATCAGAGCCATTGGTTGCTGCCCACCGTCCGCCTCGCTGCCTGCTGCCCGTTGCACGCCGTGCCGTCATCATCGGTCCGTCGGAATCTGAAACTCTTACTTAGAGTTTCGCTCTGGTATATTGGCCGGAACCTCTTTTACTGCATTTAGTAGCGTAACCGCTTGCCGCGGATTTATGTGCTGGGATTTGCTGCTGGTAGAACTCTAGGTTTTATGTGCCTGTTGTGTTTTCATTTTTCGTGGCTAAAAGTTGCTTCCGCTGTGTTCGTTTTGATCTCGTGTGATTGAAATTTTTTCTGTGTGAAAAATTTGTTTTTTTTGTTAACCGTTGTGTTTTTTGAAAATGTCTATGACTGGATATCATCTCGAACCTTTTAACGGAAAAACAGATTTTTCAATATGGCAGCAGAAAATGAAAGGTATTTTGGTACAACAAAGAGTTTTCAAAGCGATAGACTTGTCATATTCTGCTGCTGAAACTCCTGAAAAAAAGGCTGAAATGGATGAGTTTGCTTATTCGTTTATAATTTTGAACTTGTCTGACTCTGTGTTAAGAAAAGTTGGTAAACTGAAATCGGCTAAGGAATTTTGGGAAAAACTAGAAGAACTTTATACTGAAACTTCGTTGCCCAGTAAATTGTTTTTGCTTGAGAAATTTTTCCGGTTCAAACTTGATTTAAACAAGGACATCGATGAAAACCTTGATGTGTTTACCAAATTAGTTCAAGATATTAAGCAAACAGGAGATAAGAATATTGATGATTACACCCCTATTGTTCTTTTAAATGCAATACCTGATTCTTACAGTGATGTTAAATATGCTATTAAGTATGGTAGAGATCAGGTAAGTTTAGAAACTGTTGTGAACGTTCTGAAAAGCAAAGAGATAGATTTAAAAACAAATAAGGGTGGTAATAATTCTGGTGAGGTTATGTTTGTTAGAGGAAGGTCTCAACATAGATTTCAAAATCAAAAACCTTCAAACAACCATAACCAAGCGTTCGTTAAAAATAGAGTTAAGAGTAAGACGAGATCCAAGTCGAGACCCAAGAATAGAAAATGCTATAATTGTGGTGAAACTGGTCATTACATTAAAGAGTGTTCTAGGCCTAAGCAAAACCAAAATCAAAACCAAAACTTTAAAAATCAGCATGATGGCCATGCAAATATGGCTTCTGGTAGTGAAAACATGTGTGATATTTTTATGGTGACTGAGGCATGTGATGTTTCTGTGGTGAATTCTGTGCATTCTAGTTCTTTGTGTGAAAATGAATGGCTGGTTGATTCTGCGTGCACTTTTCACATGTCCCCATTTAAAAATCTGTTTTCTAGTTATAAAGAGGTGAAGCATGGGTCTGTTTCTATGGCAAATGAAAAATTGTGTCAAGTTGCTGGTCTTGGTGATGTATCACTGAAATTTGATTCTGGTTATGTGTTAACTTTGAAAAATGTGAGGCATGTTCCCGATTTATGTCATAATTTGATTTCATGTGCTGCATTGGAAGATGATGGGTTACAGGGTAGATGGGGAAATGGGGTTATGAAAATTATGAAAGGGTCTTTAGTGATTTTCAAAGCTGCCAAAAGGAGAAACTTGTATGTTTGTCATGCTGAATGTGAATCTTATGTGCAAAATTCTATGAATGTTGTCTTAAGTGACAAAATTGATTTGTGGCACAAAAGATTAGGTCACATGAGTTCTAAAGGTCTTGAAATTTTGCACAAAGATGGTTATTTTGGTAGTGATAAATTGTCTTGTATGCCATTTTGTGATTCGTGTGTTCTGGGTAAACAGTCCAGAGTTAAGTTTCCAAATTCCCCTATTCCCAAACACTCTGTCACTTCTGAAATACTTGAGTATTTGCATGCTGATGTGTGGGGTCCTGCTAGTGTGCCAACGCATGGTGGAAATCAATATTTTCTATCTGTTATCGATGATTTTTCAAGAAAAGTTTGGGTGTTTTTAATGAAAAACAAATCTGATGTGTTTGAGAAGTTTAAAAACTGGAAAAACTTGATTGAAAATCAAACAGGTAAGAAAATTAAAATTCTAAGAACTGATAATGGTCTTGAATTTTGTAATCGATTGTTTGACAATTTGTGTGCTGAATCTGGTATTCAAAGACATAGGACAGTCCCTTATACGCCTCGGCAAAATGGTGTAGCTGAGCGTATGAATAGAACTTTACTTGAAAAGGTGAGGTGCATGCTTGCTAGTTCTGGTCTTTCAAAAAAGTTTTGGGGTGAAGCTGTTTGTACTGCTGCTTATTTTATAAATAGGTCTCCTTCTGTGCCTTTGAATGGTAAGTGTCCAGAATCTGTGTGGTCTGGTACACAAATTAATTTTTCAAATTTGAAAGTTTTTGGTTGTTCTACTTTTATGCATCAGAAAAATGACAAACTTGAACCTAGATCTGTGAAATGTGTTTTTCTTGGCTATCCTGATGGGGTTAAGGGTTATAGATTATAGGTAAGGGACCAACCTGGTTTTAAAGTGTTAATCAGTAGGGATATTGTTTTCAATGAGTCTGAATTTCCCTGTTTATCTGTTTCTTTACCTACTCCTGAACCTGCCACTACTCCAAACAAGGTGGAGCATTTACTTGGTCCAAGTTATGATTCTGAAAATGTGCAGAATGTTCCTGATGTGAATATTTTACCTGAAAATCTGTCTGAATCTTTTTTTGATAATCAAGTTGATGCTGATGTGCATGAAGAAATTGCTGCAAATATTCCTGAAACTGATCTTAGTGATTTGAATGATTATCAATTGGCTAGGGATAGATCTAAAAGAAATATTAGGCAGCCACAACATTTTGATGATTTTCATATGACTTCCCATGCATTTAGTGTGTTTGAATCGATTGATAATGTTGAACCTAAGTCATATGAAGAAGCTTTAAAATCTGAAAATTCTGTGCAATGGTTAAATGCGATGAATGAAGAAATTAATTCGCTGCATGTTAACAACACTTGGATTCTGGTACCTAAACTTGAAAATTGTTCTGTTGTGGACTGTAAGTGGTTATTTAAGGTCAAGAATGAATGTGAATCTGTCAGATTTAAAGCTAGGTTAGTGGCTAAGGGATTTACTCAAAAGGAAGGGATAGATTATACTGAAATATTTGCTCCGGTTGTAAAGTTTACTACTATGCGAATTATGCTTGCCCTTGTTGCTCAGTTTGATTGGGAGTTGAAACAATTAGATGTTAAAACTGCTTTTTTACATGGTGAACTTGATGAAAAAAATTTTATGAGGCAACCTGATGGTTTTGTTGATTCTAAGTATCCTGATCATGTTTGTTTGCTAAAGAAATCTTTGTATGGATTGAAGCAAACTCCTAGGCAATGGAACAAAAAGTTTGATGAATGCATGCTCTCTATGAATTTTACTAGAAGTAATTATGATCATTGCTTGTATTTCAAACAAAATGCTAAAGTTCCGGTTTTCTTGCTTATCTATGTGGATGATATGCTTTTGATTAGTTCTTGTGTGAAAACTATTGATCATGTCAAAAATTGCTTAAGTGCTAAATTCGATATGAAATTCTTAGGAGATGCTAAACGTATTCTTGGCATGAACATTTATAGAGATAAAAAACGTTCTGTCATTTTGTTGAATCAGGATACTTATGTTAAGAAAGTTTTGAGTAAATTTTCCATGTTAAATGCAAAACCAGTCAATGTGCCTTTAGCCGGTCATTTTGTTCTAAGTAAAAAGCAATCCCCTAAAACTGATTTTGATGTTAAAAGCATGAAGAATGTGCCATATTCAAATGCTATAGGTTCTGTCATGTATTTAATGGTTAGCACGAGGCCTGATATTGCATATTCTGTGAGTTGTTTGAGTCGGTATATGTCTAATCCCGGTGTTTACCATTGGTAAGCTGTCAAATGGCTTTTGAGATATCTGAATGGTTCTGTGAAATATGGTTTAAAATTTTCAAAATCTGATGTTGGTGTTAAATTGGTTGGATATGTCGATTCTAACTATGCAAATGATAGGGACAATAGAAAATCAACAACTTCTTATGTGTTTACATTGTGTGGTGCTTGTATTAGCTGGAAATCTCAATTACAACACATTGTTGCTCTTTCAACCACTGAATATGAGTATGTTGCTGTCACTGAAGCTTTAAAAGAAGCTATTTAATTGAAAGGTCTTATTTCTGAAATTGGTTTTCTTGAAGGCGAAGTTGTAGTATTTTCTGATATTCAGTCTGGTATACAACTGTGTAAGAATCCTGTTTTTCATGATAGAACTAAACATATTGATGTTAGATTCCACTACATTCGTGATGTGGTTGCTAAAGACATAGTCTATCTTGAAAAAATTCCTTCTCAATTCAATCCTGCTGATATGGGAACTAAGTGTTTGTCTGTTGAAAAACTCAGATCTTGTTTAAAAATTTTAAACTTTGATACTTCTGATTGATGTGTTCTGTTTCTGTTCTGTAGTGTAGCTTACTTAGTGTTTGCTACATATTGGTACTTGTACTAACTTTGTGTTTTCTGCAAGTGGGGCGATGATGATGGCTGTAGGTGACTCTCCTGAGTGAACCGGCGTCGGGCCGAAAGGTGGAGAAATGTTGGGTTTGGCCCAACTTTTTCCAAGCCCATTACCATAGCTCTTTTTGCATATGGGCTGTAGGGCTTAATTGGCCTCTCTTCTTTCCTTTCTTAACAGAGGGCCGCCTAATCTTTTCCTTTATTATCAGATTGTGCAGCCGACTTGAAGAGATGCGAGGAGCGTGAGTTTTTTGTGAGAGAAGGCAGTAGCTTGAGTTGTGCGCCGTTCGTTCCCTTCTTCTTCGGCGTGCAGGGTTCTTTGCTTTGTGTATGTGAGCCATTCTTTTCTCTCCCTCCTCTATACCCCTAAAGCGATATACGAGAGAGTGTGGTGAGATTGGTATCTGCTGTCTTCTTCCTTGTGCTGTCTCGATCAGTGTCGTTTCTCTCCTTGGTCGAGTTTACCTACTGTGTGTATCGTAACCGGGTTTTGTGGTCGGGAAACCTTTGTGGTCTTCGCCTTGGTTCACTGCGTATTTGGAGAGGCCAAAATCAGTTCGTCTGAGCCCCGTTTTATCCTAACATATTATATTGCATTGTTTTTTGTTTTGGTTGAAAGTTGCAGGTTAGCAAGCCATAGAAGAAGATACAGCGGCACGAAAAATTGGCACCTAACAGTTTGTGAGAACGATTTGTGGGCATGTAATTATTTATTTAATTATAGACATGCATAGGATTGTATTTTCAAAATTTTGGTATTATTGCAAATAATAATAAATTCAAAAATATTAAATAATACACGGTGTTCTGAATTTTTAAGCCAATAAATATATTAAATTCGAAAATTCAGTGCAATATATTCAAGGATTTCAAAATTTAGGGCTAAAATATCAATCAAATTGGAAGAAAATATTATATGCGAGACAGTTTTTTACATAAGAAAGCTAACAAATTTAAGTACAGTCTAGTAATTACATGATGAATCTGTACAAAGCAGTACACGTTCAACCATCAAAGCCAGTACATAATTTCGAAATTTATTATACTTGGTCACCAAGGTTTTCAAAATTTGGCATGATATTATGTATGTAAGAAGCATATCTAAATTATAAAAGAAATATCAACCGAATTACGGTAAGAGTTGCACCTCACCACCTATAAATACCACATCTATGTCATTCGAAGTATACATCATTCAATTACTCTGTATTTTCGAAAAGTTGCTCTTCAAGTGCTGCTCAATTTTTGAGTTCTTGATCTCCAAGTTCTGCCAAGTACGAAGCTCTGCGACAATCTTGATCCGAGGAGGAATTCGAGATTTCCTAGTTAAGAACTGACTTATCTCTCTCATTTTCTTCAAGAAAAATTCTAAGGTAAATGGGTTATTTTAATATTGTAAGTTTCGGTCGATCATTATTATTATTCTTCCCCTTCTTGTGACACAATACCTTATATTTTGATATCATGGTGATGATTCAATTAGATATGAGTGAGAATCCTAATATGCGATAAGTTTATGATCCTTACACAGTAGGAGTGTAACTTTTATACGACCTCATCCCTTTAGAGTAGTAAAAATTAATGACTGATATCGGTAAACCATGAAAAGTAGATGAATTTCCATAATTATGCCAATGGTATGCTTACGTTTATGCTTATGATATATATTGCTTTTCAAAGCCCACGTGTTTGTTATATATATGCTCGAACGACCTCCGCTTACTCAATGATAATTATATCACTCATCTCTTACTCTACCTTCCCCAGGTAAGCCAGCAGAAAAAATCGAGTAAGAGAAGCAAGACCAGTTTTGAGGCTGGTAAAAAGAGGAATCCATAATTTTATTTTAGTTTTAATTCAAGTTGTAAATGTTTTCGCATATTTTTATCATTTTCAGAATTAATATTGTAAAAAAGATTCTATTTCATGATATTTATGAAATAAACTAGTTTTGAAGTGAAATTCCAAGGTGGGTGGATGGGCCAGTGAATTGCTCAGAATCTGCTTCAGACATGGTGGATAGGCTATTTGTTTTTTAGATGGATCGGTGTGGCTCTAATGCCATATTAGAGAACAGTATTTTATTCTAATGGAATACGCTATTATAGGAACTAAAACAATCATTAATAGTACACACAATATTATAAAATATTATGAATATATTCTCATATCTTCCAACAAAAGCCGTGAACTAGTCATGTGATATAATTGCACTTTTTCAATCCATTGATATCGAACATTTGACCTTGATTTATCATAATTTTAGGTCAAGTGTTTGTCGATTTATCAAAAATTATAACAGTTGATAACTGTGAAATTTTAATTTTTCAAGTCGTTCAACAGCTCAAACACTTGACCTAAAATTATTCTTGACATGAAAAATATATAATATGTATTAAATATGTGTTTATTCTAAATTTTTCTCTTTGCTTGGGGACCAAAATTCATCTAATTTAGAACTCTTCGACCCATCATAAAGTATTTAATTGAACCGAGTTTTTATACATAGATTAGACAATAGCAATTTATTTAATATTTTTTAAATTCATAATTTAATATAAATCATTCAACTGGGTCTGAAATATATAATTATCTAATTTTTTTTAACAAAAACACCACCCACTCGGGATGGAGTGTTGGATACGAGCTAGTAAAATATCTAAAAATATTTATTTTCAGTAAAAAAGCATAATTTATCAAATAAAATTAAATATTTTTTATGTTACAACTTGCATACTGCACATATGACATAACTAACGAAATTGCAAAAAGGACCACAGAAATCTATACTCGAAACAATGAATATATTCATGAATATATATATATATATATATATATATATATATATATATATATATATATATATATATATATAAACAGGTTTCTTGTGGGACGATCTAAAGAATCTTTATCTGTAAGACGGGTCAACCCTATCGATATTCACAATAAAAAGTAATACTTTTAGTATAAAAATAATATTTTTTCATGGATAACCCAAATAAGAGATCTGTATCACAAAATAAGACTAACAAGTTTTTTCCCACACACACACTCACACACTTCATTTGTATCCACAAAAGTCTTATTATTTAATGATACCTTTGCTTGTCATGCATCATTGTTAGACATGAGGCTCCACAAGGCATTATGTTCTCTGTTGTTTAGTATTCTTTTGTGCTAAAGGCATTTACATAATGGGAAAGGCATTTATGCCATCACGCAAACTTATATACATGAGTTAATTCTTTGCTACCTCAAAGTTAGATATGTTGCTGCTAAATTGTATTCTTTGCCATCTAAAAGCAAGAATTTCTCGGATATATATTAGATTATATTCCGCTATCCTGAATAGAACAATATATATAATATCAGTTAAAGTCTGTAAATGAGTCGAGCTCGAGTCAATTCTAGAAAGCAAATGGATCAAGCTCAACATGGTATGTATAATGATCGAATTCTTTGAATGTGATATAATTAGACATAAATCAAATTAATTTTGTTATAAAAGGTATCCAAGTTCGTTCCATTGTACTTTCCAAATATTGACTTATCAGCTTGAGATATAAATCTTTCAAGATCACGAGTCCACCTCTAATAAATAAGCTGAATATTTCGTGTCCTTTCGATAAGACAACATCAACATGTCATAACCAAGTGTTAGAACAACAGCAATTAGGACACAAACATAGAAACAGACACTTTGTCAATGATGTCAAATCGAAACATTCGACAGTATTTTCGACGTATCATATCCCATAAATCTAATTGAATAAGCAAAAACTTGTTTTGACGGTCTCACGAGTTGTATTTTGTGAGACGAATCTCTTACTTGGGTCATCCATGTAAAAATATTACTTTTTATTATGAATATCAGTAGGGTTGACCCGTCTCACAGATAAAGATTCGTGAGACCGTCTCACAAGAGACCTACTCAATTAAATAATTTACTAGATCCGAAAAGTTTGGGAAATTTTTACTGATATTATATCGAGTCACAAGATATATTGGTGTCGATCGAGTCATTTTCCACATGCCTTTTCATCCGGTCCCTATGAGTTACATTATGCAGTGCGTCCCAGTCACATGAAGGGGATCGAATGTAAAAAGAGAAAATCAAAGTGCCATTGTTGCATCTATGTAGTTGAGATTATATATTTGACGCGAAAAAAATGATATCGCTGCAAGAATTGACCTTCATATTCGGGACATCCAACATCTTTGGATCATCTGAGCGTCGTATAATTTAAGAGGATTTCGGATTGCGATTTCTCCATGCTACATGAAATGTAGATCATCGTGTGTAGTGTGCAGAAGCTAGAATCAAATACTTTAAAATTGGGGCATGTGTGGCTCATTTGGAGGATAAAACCTTGAAAAAGACCGAGCTTCCATCTAATCTAAAGCAATATAAAAAATCTAGCTTTATTGGATATTATACTTTAAGTAAAGCATATTAATTTCTTAATTTCTTTTTTGTTTTTATTACAACTCACGCAGGGAGAGGGATCGAACCCGGGGAACCGGCTAATCCGGCAGGGGATTAGACCATTAGGCTACAAGCTCGGTCTCTATTAATTTCTTAATTTCGAAACTACTAGCTTGTGTATTTGCTTAAAAAAACAAAACAAAAAAAATTAAAGAAACAAGGAGTGTATCAAAATATTTGGGATGTTCATTTATTAGAATTAAAATATTATATTAATTTCAAAATGTTCCTAATTTGCATACAACATCTAATGCTAGTATAAATTTGGGACCATATTGTTGAATTAAAGAGTAACATACTTAGATTTTAGAAGGATTCGGACCTCGTATAATTATGTTAAGCTGAAGATGACACTAAAACTTTTCATAAAGATATATATTTTAATTAAAGGGCCAAATATAATGAGATAAAGTCAATTTACACAAAGTCCATCAGTACTTATAAGTTCTTAGTTTTCAACTAAAAAAAAGTATGTAGTTTTAGAAAGAAACATTATAAATTGACATTCACGATGATTGCAAGGAAAAAAAGTTACTTTTGGTTGCATTTTTTTTTTTGAGACTGTAGATTTCAAATTTCTTGAATTTTTCGGATAGAAAAAATTCAAATGGATTTCAAATCCGCTATGTCAAATTATACAATTTCAGTAGTAATTAATCATGATAGATTTCAAATATACTAAAGATGAGCGTCATTTGATATTCATTCCTAAAATACTTCTCCAAATCAAATCTCTCCGATCCGTCCACAACATTATACAATAGAATTTATTAGGATATTTACTTGGGAGCAATTCAAAATGATCATTTTAATTTTGATATATTGATGGTATAGATCTTTCACTGTTTCTGGACATTCCTCTCCAAAAGTACAACACAATATCCTTTGTTATATACATAGTAGTGATACAAATCTAAAACTTCAGAGTTTTCATAAGTTGTACCTCCATTGACCAAATATCAAATTGAACAATTTCAATAGCATATAATTATGGTGGATCTGAAATATATCCAATATCATTTGATATACATATATTCCCTGATTACTGATCAATCAAATGTCCTAAAATGTGACCTATTTCAATCAGAACTCACTCTTGCATGTTGAACTTATTACCATGTGTTCAACATTCTCTTGTTATGCATTTCGATTACACCTGATCAGTAAGTAAAATCACCTGAAACTTGTAGATCTAGCCATTCTCTGAACAAAATGGTTCCTTATGATGGAGCATTATGTCCATGCCAAGCTTAAAACGTCGTTTTCTGAATGTTCGCTCCTTTCACTTTACATCTATACCTTAGATCTATCTATCCATGAAAAGACCTTAGCCCCTGGCAATTGATCAAACAAATCGTCTATTTGAGGTATGGTGAATTTGGTCTTTACTACTATCATTCTATTTAGTTATCAATAGTTAGTATATATCTATGTTTCATCTTCACAAAAATAACGATGCAATTCACGATGACTCAACTGGTTTTTTGTTTAAATTAACTCTAAGGTATAGATATTATTTAAGGCAAGAGGACATATAATTCACTTCCGAAACCGCCTAATGAATGACCAGTTTAAGTTTTGATTCGGATTATGCATTCTGTGAAATGTATGTATCTTTTAATTCTTTAGTTTTAACCTATGTCGTCTATGATCCCCTATATTTTAATTGTTTGATTTCTGTATTAGCAGGAACTTATGATTTATTAAGTGGCGGAGGTTCTGAGCAGTAGACAATGTTTTTTTTGGGTGTAATACTTTTAATTAAGACACTTTCAGTTTTATCCACTTTAAGCAGCCGAGAGATCAGTTAAGTTGATGTTCCATTTTTTATACATAGCTTTCGTCTTGTTTCGGTTGAGATTTGTATTTCTTCGGCTTGCTACGCTTATTCTTGTTCCTTTATGAATTAATTTGCGGTAATTTTGATGGCCACTTTGATAGATTCACAAGATGATATGTAGCAAAGGCGTTTCCTTCACTAAAGATCCATCCGTCCATATCTTGAGCCATTTCCCTATGGACCGTTGAGGACAATAAATGGAGGAATTCAAATTCAATGTAAAGATCACTCCGAAAAATCGTTAATCCCCCTTCGATCCCAGGTCGTCTAATTTATAAAATTTAGAAGATAGCGTTTGTCGCTTTCCCAAGAGCTAAACTAATGGTAACAGTGCAATTTTAAATATTTACACCGTACTTCATCTTAAGCTCTGAGTGTTGATCACTCTCCTGACAAGGACAATTATTGTACCACAACCGTCCTCTTTCTAATAATTGCACTCTTTACATGCATGGAAACCGAATACGTGACATTGACTTTGATTTCTATTGTAGGACCGAGCGATTTCTGTTTTCTTAAAAACTATATTTATTGGGTACAATAATGGCCTTTGCTAGGAGATCGAGTGATTGACGCTTCTATTGTACGATTTAAAAAATTGAATTCATCTAATAACTACCAGCTATAACAGCTAGCAAGCGTTGGATGCTACAAAATTACACTTTGTAGTTCATTTACTCTTCTTTACGAGCAAACTTCTACTTATTCAAAGAAAGAAAGAAAAACAAAGAAATAAAGCATACCCGACATTTTAATTTACCATGAACCATAGAATATAGATATTATAATTAGTTTATGATGGAAAATCCTCCCCCTCGTCCGCCGTGGTGTATCAGAGATAGCGAAAGGGATTGGTCTCTCAGTTCATAAATAATTGCAATAATCACCCACATGGACTGTTTTTTCCCCTAGTGCTGCCAAAATGCTCTTCTCCCACCACGTTCAAACCCTAATCCTTTGCTTAATATTCTTATTATATCCCACTTCAGATTCTACCCTAGTCAGTATTTTTTTTTCTTTTTTTACTTCATAGAAAATGTCTTCTTTTTTAAAGGGTTCCCTTAGCTTGAAAAATTAATTTTTAGCCCTTACATTACCTCTTTATATAGACACAAGTTGTTTCCTGTTTTGATACACAACTCATCTTGAAAAGAAAGAAAAAAAATAAGAGAGAAAGAGGGAATATAAATTGGCCTCTGATCTATAGATTTCATTATTTGTACTCTTGTTTTCACTTCTTCTTCTTCATCTGCTTGTGTTCCTCTGAATTTTGTTTTAGCAGCAACAGTAAAATGGATGTGCCTGATCAACTCTGCTACATTCCTTGCAACTTTTGCAATATCGTTCTCGCGGTATAGATAACATTGTTTTCCGACATCGATCGGTTGATCTGTTTTTTTTTTTTTTTTTATGAATAAGTAACTTCAAAATCGATTATAACTTGAATCGTTCGTTCACTTTGTATGTTGCTGTTTTATTTTCTTTTGTTGTGATTCAGTTTGTTCGCTTTCTTGTGTTGTTTTAAAAAAGAACCCATTGATGAATAAAGCTGACCTTGGGTTCAGATATGGTGCTTTGGTGCTATTATGCAGAAATACATTAAATTTTTCGTTCAGGTTCCCTTGTTTTTTTCTGATACAGTCAAGTCTACATCTTCAAGACTTTTCCTTTTCCTCTCTTCTTTTAGTACAGTCAAAGAAAAAGTCATGAATACTCAGTCCCTCGAGAATGAATCACCTCTACTTATCAGATCAAAAATAATTAAAAAAAAAGAATTATGGATTGTTCATAAATACTGTGTTGATCATGATCTAAAAGTGGTTGGTTTATTTATAAGCTTTGTGAAGACAAGTCCTTCGTCTCCGGATTTCGCCTTCTCTGCGCCGAAGCTTTCTTTTTTCCTCATCTCCCAAGTGTTGATTGAGTGCTGTCAAATTTAAGCTTTTTCTCAGCTTGTGGTTTCCATGAACATGGAATCAAAACCCATGTCCCCCTCCCCCCCCACCCCTCTCTCAAGATTCTAGGGTTCTTCCGTGCAGTTCTTGTTGGTTGGGGTCTTGATATATAATTTGGTGTTTACATATATATAGATTAAATCTCAAACTTTTGCCCATCATGAACTGTTGATATATGTTATAGGCTGTTTCTAATTAGAATCTTGACAGATTTATTAGTTTTCTTTTTCCATTTCAGTAATGCAATTTGTTTTCAATGTTTCTGGTTTGAATTGAATGTGCAGGTGAGTGTCCCATGCAGTAGCTTGTTTGATGTAGTGACAGTTCGATGTGGGCACTGCACCAATCTTTGGACAGTGAATATGGCAGCTGCCTTCCAATGCCTGCAGCAACAAAATGCTCAGGTCTCCCAATATATTTCAGCTTAATTTTTGGGGGATTCCATTTATCCATCAAAACACTTGTAGCTTCTGAATTCTAGGCTCCATATATATCTGGGTTTTGCTTCTTTTAAGGGAATCAAACCCTCTTCTTCTTCTTTTCTTTTTTAATTTTCAAGATCTTACATATTTCAGAACCCTAGCCACTCACCTACAATCACAGCCGCCAGAATCTAAGTAATTATGCAGCATTTTCGACTTTTGTTTAGTTAAAGTATATTTTTTTTGTCTGAAGAAAGAAATTAGATAAATAATTAAGTATTGATTATTTTTAAATTCATGTCTTCTAGTATGGAAACATGAATTTCTCTTAGATCCCAGCTAGATCTAGCAACTGTCAATCAGGCAGCCATTTTCTTTATCATTCCTAACTGATCCAGTCATTTCAATGTCGTTAATTATTTTAATCTTTTTTTTTTTTGTTTTGGGTGTCTGAGAAAACATCTTTTCATGCAAAACTTTTGGTCAAAATATATATTTTATTTTAAAGATACTACAATAATTGAAAAACACCCCTTCTTATATTATTATGCATATTATATACAATTTCAAGATTTATTTATAAGATTCTCCACTCCACAAAATGTAAAAAGATTATTGATCAAAATCTAATCCATGTTAAGCCATAGGTACATTTGATTTTTCAACTTCATCTTTCACACTTCACAAGCTAATAGGATTATGAAACATTTTAAATTTTATTAAATGATTATCTACTTTATTTAATTGTAATAAATGTTGTATTAGCTTCACACTTTGTGTTAACTTTCTGCTTACATTAATTCAGGGTCCTATCCATTCTTCAACCGAGCTCAAGGTTGACTTAGCCTCTTCTTCCAAATGTAACAACAAGTTGGCCATCCAACCTTCCATCACAAAGAAATCCGAGCCAAAAATCGCCAACAAACGTGAGTTTGTGGTTTTATATTGAATCTAGATTTACGGCACTGGCAATTTTTCGCGACCAAGTCACACATTTTATTCGTTCTTCAATCTTCGACTTAATTTGATGCATTTTGCAATTTCTCATTTCGATTTTATGTAACAGCACCAGAGAAGAGGCAACGAGTCCCATCTGCATACAACCAGTTCATAAAGTAATGAAATGTGTAACTCAAAAAAAAAAAAATCATATATATATACATAAAGTAATCAATATTTTTTTATTTAATCAGTATATATCAATTTATCACCCAACAAAAATAATCCTTAAATATGTCTAATTATTGAATGCAAATTTTCAGAGAGGAGATTCAAAGAATCAAAGCCAATAATCCGGAAATCACTCACAGGGAAGCATTCAGTACTGCTGCAAAAAATGTAAGTAAAGGCGTCGAAAAATGTTTCTGATCGAGCTGCTTAAAACATTCGATGTTACATTTTTTTTTTATTTTCCGTAACAGATAGATAAATATGATGTGTGCCTCAAATAATAATCATATAGTAGAAAATATATCCTAAAGAATTGATTATGTGCTGGTATTTTGAATTTGTTCGCTAATTAGTGAATTATTTTTCTGTTAAATTTGGCAAAGTGGGCACACTTCCCTCACATTCATTTTGGACTGATGTTGGAGAGCAACAATCACGTTAAGCATAATGATCAGGTAAAGTGGTGAGCTTATTTATTATTTTTTATTAAAAAAATGGTTATTTATTGTTGAAAACTATGGGATTTAATTGTTGTGAATTTGTGGTATTTTTTTTCTTTCGTACGGTGAAATAAATCATATTTTTGTTGGGATCAATTAATATAACACAGATGGAGAACCGGGAAAAAAATGCGGGATGGATGGCATTAGTAAATCTTTGTTATCTGATGAAATCTGTGAAAAAAATAAGAGACCTTCTGCACAACATATATTAACATGGGTATACAAATTCGAGATAGATCTATCACTGTATTTAGGCAAAATTACAATCTTGGTTTTGTGTGTCAACTTTTTTGTGATTTAATTTCTCGGTGTTGTCAAATTTTAGTTTTAATACCATATCTCACAATTTTGCAATTTCAGTATTTTTCTCAGTTGAAGTATGATACGACACTGCACACAACATCTCGTCTATGACCAAAATTGCAAATATGAAATATACAAGAATCAAAACTCTAATTATTTCCTATATTTATGAATTTATTTATCTTGTTTAGTTGTCGATTGTTAAGATGTCTCATATCGGTTAGATAATGTTCATGAGAGTTGCATATATAGACTTCGACAATCTTCCCTCATTGAGCTACCTTTTGGAGTTTAGTTAGGTCCAAGTCTCAATCTTAACATAGTACCAAAGCTCAGACTCACCCCGTAATGTGTTGGACTACCCATTGTTGAGCTACCCGTTCTGCCCATAATTGGGTCATTTATAAATTTTACGCTCCAAATGTTCATTATCGAGTGTGAGAGGCGTGTGTTAAGATGTCCTGCATCAGTTGGACATAGTTCATGGGAGTTGCATATATGGATAATCATCTACCTTGAGCTAATCTTAACTTAAGATATCTCACATCGGTTAGACATAATTAATGTGAGCTGCATATATGGACAATCATCCAACTTGAGTTATTTTTGGGGTTGAGTTAGGTTCAAGTCTCAATATTATCATCGATAACCAATATATTATAATTTAATTTCATGTATTATAGTTTAATTTCATGTATTTTTTAATAATCGATAATTAATAATTTGTTCAACTTTCTTGTCTTACAAAGGGGTCTGAGAAGAACCAAATGCGCAGAGCCGCCATAATAAACAAGTGAGAATCTCCGCAGGCCTAATGCGATCTCTACAATAAACCTTATTATTATTATTATTAAGAAATTTCAAGTCTCTGTCTTGTATTATGACTTCTTTTTCCCCAGTTTAATATTGTAAGTTCAATCCAACAAACAATGTTTAAATAGTTTGTCATTATTCTGTAATGTGTGAGTACCCATTTCCATCAAACTAAAGATTTTATAATTGTATGGCTTTGCTTTCACAAAATGGTTTGTTGATATTGACTTGAGGCCGTTTCAATTCAATTCCAAGATTTCAAATATATATATATATATATATATATATATATATATATATATATATATATATATATATATATATATATATATATATATATATATATATATATATATATATAGTGTGCGTGTATCAGATGTTAGTGTTGTATTCTGGAGTTGACAACATTAGTACACAACATGTAGCGGAAATTGTTTATTTAACACACGCGTACATTTTTTAATAAATAAACATCATATTTAAATTTTGCACAAGTATTGGTACTTGTGCAATATCATATGGCAAAAATTCACTAGAAAATTATGTAGATTGTTTATACCAAAAAAATATTAGTGAGTTGAACAAAACTAAATTTCTTGACACGCCAAAGAATTAAGATGAATCAAAAACTCAAGGTAAATACTAGATGCATAAAACAAAACTAAATTGCTTTAACTAAACCAAACGAAATCACTCTTTGATCAACACTCTGCGTCATTGTTGTTCTTCTAGTGTTGTCCACACCAATCAGCAACACGATAAAGCAATCAATCTGATCACACCAAAACTTCACACGAAATCTTCAATACTGAATTTGTGTACGTTAAGAAAAAATCCAACATCTTTGTGAATGTCTCTCTCCCGAAAAATCAAGATTGTATTTGCACAAAAAATACTCATAAAATTAAATAAATATCATTCATCTCATTTAAACACAGGTAGAGTAAACACTTTTCTAATACATATTCATGAACTTCATATAAACAAACACATATACCATTTTCTAAAATCTGATATGGTAATCAAGATAATTAACAACAAATCTCAATATATGACAATGAAATATATGTATGTTAATCAAATATATAATTAGCTAAGATAAGTATATCCTTATAAAATTAAATATAGTAAAATCTTATCTCAATCTTCTAAGATAAAGCTACCAGGATATCCAAAAAGACAAATAAGGCAATTATCTAACTCTTCAAAACAATATAATAAATAAACATTAAATTAACAATGTTCTCCTTTGACTTGTTTTGAACACAACCATGCAAACAAAAACTTGCTCTCTTTTTGTGTTGAAACAAACAAAAGAGCAACCATCAAACATTAGCATCCGTTTGGATATATCCATCATCATTTGGATCATATTTGACTTTTAAGATGACAGTTAACACGAGTTTGATCGATATGTTCGAATTTTAATTCACTTAAATGTTGACTACTTCAACATGTAATAGTGAAAGGGAAAATAATTTTTTGTTATACTAAGCATTCAAAGTTTGTATCTTTAATATTTTTTAATTTTATTTTATCAGAATACTGAAATGACACCATAAAATGCTAACTTGACATGGAAAAAAAACTGATGTTGCACTATGAATTGTTGATGTGGCCGACACTATCGACAAATGGATCAAAATTGCCATAAATTAAAAGTTAATATATCAAAATCAAAATTTGAATAATCAGTTAAGTAAAATGCAAAATGAGAAGTTAATCAACCAAAAAAATTTATTTTCCGCTAATGAAATATTAAGTTATACAAAGTTCAAATATCTATATAATTAAACTTGAGCACCTCACATTAGCTAACTTTGATATATCAATGTGACATCAAAATTTCTTCACTGCTTTACCTTTCATAATATTTATCAGCTAACTTCGTTGTTATGAGTTTATTAGTAATATTTGTACATCTCTCTATCTTTTTCTGTTTTTTTTAAAATTATCTTTAATTTAACTAAAAGTTCAAATTATCTCAATAATCTCATCTTTTCTATAAATATCATATTTTAATAAAATAACATATTTTTTTTACATAAAAACTATAGAAAACCAAAAAAAAATTTAATATAACATGACGTGTCACTAGTGTATATTAAAAGCTAGCAACTTTAGTTGTTCAGGCAATGAAGAGTCATTTCATAACAAGATAACATTGTCAAATCGTGAATCCGTTATCAAACTTTCCTCAAAGTCTTGTCACTCGCACTGCGACATCTACACCCATTCATTTTTTTATTTTTATTTTTAATCATATGTTCGTATTAAAGTGAACATAAAATTTTAATTTAGCAATAATTTTCTCTTTTTAATGATATTTTCATGTGTGTATATATATGTATGTATAATATATCTATACTATTATGTGTAATGTTGTTATGAATCAAACATAAAAACATTGTGAGATTGATACGACTACAAGCAGTGGAGAAAGGAGCAAGAGCACAAGGGTGAAGAGTATTCCTAAGAAGTTGGTAGACTATGTAACTTCTAAATAGTCCAATAAAGAAATAATAGATAAGTCAACCATAGGGAAATAAACAAGTATAGGTATATTAGAGGCATACGTGTAAGCTCTATAAATAACTAGGAATTGTGTATGAAGCGGCATTCATAAATAAAATCCCAAATTCTTCTTCTTCCTCTGTAAAATTCTCTCTCAACCTTCTTGTGTTCTTAGGAGATCAGCTTTCTCGAACAAGCTCCTATCATTTGTTGCTCTCGTTGAGTTCGTAAATGGCAGAGGGGACACGCCTGGCTAAATTCGACGAGATTCTATCCAAAATTACAGCAGCACAAGAGAAACAGAACATCAATATGGAATTATTGTCTAATTCATTGAAGGATCTCTCGATTGGATTGCAGACTTTGGATGCGAAAGTCGAGCAACAACTTCGCAAATCGGTGGTCTCCGCGGTAGATCCATCGGCTACAGGCTCCGATAATCAAAATCCGCAGTCACCTTGGACAATTGCACATGCGGATGGTGGCAATCAGCTTCGAACCATGCGGCTGGATGTTCCTCGATTTTCTGGTGAAAATGCGATGGCATGGCTTTCCAGAATACAAAGGTATTTTGATTTTTACAACACACCGGATCCACAACGGTTGCTGATTGCTTCATTTCATCTCGATGGAGCAGCGTTGGATTGGTATGATTGGATGAGTAAAAATAAATTGTGTGCAAGTTGGGAGGAATTTTTAGTGGCAGTTGAGAAACGTTTTGGTCCATCGGAGTATGAGGATTCTTTTGGTAAATTGACAAAATTGGTTCAAACAGGGACATTATTCACTTACCAGCACATGTTTGAACAACTTGCCAATAAGATTCCGGGGGTTCCGGAGCATGCTCTCGTAAGTTGTTTTGTTTCGGGGCTTCGAACGGAGCTAAGAAAGGAGATTCAAGTTTACAAACCTCGATCAGTGGTACAAGCTATGGGACTTGCTAAACTATTTGATGACAAGTCTCTCGATGCCAAATGGAGTCCGAAACTGGGAGACGCTACATATCGAGCAGGTCCTTACAAGGGAAATTCTGGTGCTCCACCTCTCCCACCGTTACTACCGACACCAAGCTCGGCATTACTACCTTCACCTTCGAAGCCTAAAATGCAGGGTATCATCAGAAAATTGTCTTCCACGGAAATGGCTGCCCGACGAGAGAAAGGCCTTTGCTACAATTGTGATGAAAAATTCTCGTTGGGTCATAAATGTAAAGGCCGCCTTTCATTCTTCATGGTGGACGAGGACACCATTTTGGATACGGAGGACGAACCACAATTGGAGAGTTCTGACGATGTATTCAATATTCCAGAAATTAGTCTGCATGCCATGGAAGGCCATTTATCACCTCAGACTTTGAGGATTCAAGCATTAATTGCTGGGGTAAAACTTCAGACTTTGATTGATAGTGGGAGCACACATAATTTCATTCAAGAACGTGTTGCCAATTTTTTATGCCTCCCAATCTGCCCTTCGCCGCATTTTCAAGTTTTGGTGGGTAATGGACAAGCTTTGAGCTGCGAAGGATATTGTCCTCAAGTACACATCCAGCTTGGGTCAGAAATGTTTAAGGTTGACCTATATGTCTTAAATATACAAGGGGCAGATATCGTGCTAGGCGTACAATGGTTGAAATTGTTGGGTCGTATTATCATTGATTACCAACATCTGTATATGGAGTTTATGTGGGAGCATCGATTAGTTAGGCTGCAAGGAGAGCCTTTGTTACAGTGGGATCAACTTCAGGTTCATCAAGTACGCAAGTTGGCCAAGGTTGATGGTATTTCAGAGTGTTTCCAGCTGCTCTCTGTTTCCACTTCTCAGGGTCCAGGGAATCAGGTAGTTCCTGACATGGGTGAGCTTTCTTCTTTGCTTAACTTGTACAAGGCTGTATTTGACGAACCAAAAGCACTTCCCCCTCACCGCCTAATCGACCATAAAATCCATTTGCTCCCAAACACTAACCCTGTCAACGTAAAGCCGTATAGATACCCACACTTTCAAAAAGCGGAGATTGAAAAACTGGTGGCAGAAATGCTACATTCTGGATTAATCCGTCCTAGTCAGAGCCCATTTTCATCTCCAGTTCTTTTAGTAAAAAAAAAAGATGGGACTTGGCGTTTTTGTGTGGATTACAGAGCTTTAAATTTTGTTACTGTCAAGGACAAATTTCCAATCCCAACCGTTGATGAACTTCTGGATGAACTCCATGGAGCTTCATTTTTTTCCAAAATAGATTTGCGTGCGGGTTATCATCAAATTCGCATTCATCCCCGTGACATTCCTAAAACAGCATTTCGAACTCACGACGGTCACTATGAATTCGTTGTCATGCCCTTTGGGCTCACAAATGCTCCCTCCACTTTCCAAGCCACCATGAATAACCTTTTTAAACCATATCTTCGGAAATTTGTCATTGTTTTTTTCGATGATATCTTAATCTTTAGCCAGACCTGGAGTCTTCACCTCGGACATCTAAACACAATCTTGAACTGTCTCCAACAGAATTCCTTCTTAGCCAAAATGTCCAAGTGCTCTTTTGGGAAAACCTCAATTGATTTTTTGGGCCATGTTATCTCGGCTCAAGGGGTAGAACCGGATCCTCTTAAACTTCTTGCTATCCGAGAGTGGCCTCATCCCAAAACACTGAAATCTTTACGGGGATTCTTGGGCCTCACGGGTTATTACCGGAAATTTGTGAAGGGATATGCCTCAATAGCAGCCCCTCTTACTGATCTTCTCAAAAAAGATCAATTCGGGTGGTCGCTAGAAGCCCAACATTCTTTTGACTCTCTTAAATTAGCCTTAACACAAACTCCGGTTTTAGCACTTCCTGATTTTTCCCTTCCCTTTCAAGTTCAAACGGATGCTTCTGGGACAGGAATTGGGGCTGTCCTTATGCAATCCAATCATCCTATAGCTTACTACAGCAAAAAGCTTAGCACCAAACTGACCAAAGCTTCAACTTATGTCCGGGAATTGTTAGCCATAACCCATGCTGTTACTAAATGGAGACAATACCTCATTGGCCATCACTTTACTATCATCACTGACCACCAAAGCTTACGGGACATCCTTACCCAAGCCTTACATACACCAGACCAACAACGATACATTGTCAAGCTTATGGGGTATGATTTTGAGGTGATATATAAACCTGGGAACACAAATGTTGTCGCTGATGCTTTATCTCGGCAATTTGAAGCTGTTTCCGATTCCAATAATATTCCTTCTTCAACTCTTGCTTTTACAGGGCCTATTTTTCCATTCCTGACTGATTTAAAGGCTGAGGTGCGTAGTGATTCATTTTATCAATATCTTCTCGTCAACACTAATTCTTCCGGTTCATGCCCTCGTCCTTTCCTACTTAGGAACGGTCTCCTCTACAAACACCACCGATTGTGCCTTAACCCTGCTTCTCCTTTAAAACCAAAGGTGCTTTTTGAGTTCCACAATACTCCCTTGGCAGGTCATGGCGGAGTCAAGAAGACTCTTTCACGTCTGGCTGCTTGTTTTTATTGGCCTAAAATGAACAAGGATGTGCAGAATTATGTTGCCAATTGCCATGTGTGTCAACAGACAAAGTACAGTACAGACAAGGCTGCAGGACTATTGCAACCTCTTCCAATTCCTCGAAACATTTGGGAGGATGTCTCCATGGATTTCATCACGGGATTGCCACCTTCTCATGGCTTTTCTGTAATCTTGGTGGTTGTTGATCGTCTTTCCAAGTATGCCCATTTCGGTGCATTAAAGGAGCGCTTTACAGCAACTCATGTGGCTTCCTTATTCACTGATATTGTTGTGAAACATCACTCCTTTCCGAAGTCCATCGTTTCGGATCGTGATCCAATCTTCTTAAGCAGATTCTGGAGAGACTTGTTTAACAGCAGTGGTACGTCATTACGGGTGTCCAGCGCATACCATCCACAATCTGATGGGCAAACAGAGGTTTTGAATCGTTGCTTGGAACAATATCTTCGTTGCTTTGTGTCGGACTCCCCTACCAGATGGTTTATTTTTTTACCATGGGCCGAATTATGTTACAACACTAGCTTTCATTCGGCCATTTTAATGTCTCCTTTTGAAGCAGTGTTTGGTAAATCACCACCTTCCCTACCCTCCTATATTTTGGATTCCTCGTCGGTGGAGGCCGTTGATCAGTTGCTGAAGGATAGGGATACCATATTGCAATTGCTACAAACAAATTTAGAAAAGGCTCAGTCTAAAATGAAAGTGCAGGCTGATAAGCATCGTCGAGAGGTCATTTTCGAGGCAGGACAATGGTGTTATATACGGTTGCAGCCACATCGGCAGAGTTCAATCTCTGGCCAGAAATTTACTAAACTCAGTAAAAGGTTTTATGGGCCCTTTCAGATTTTGAAGCGCGTGGGTCCTGTTGCTTACAAACTTGCATTACCAACCCACAGCAAAATCCATCCCATTTTCCATGTTTCGGTTCTCAAGGGGTGCCCCAATCCAGAGGGTGTTGACATATTACAATTGCCTTCTACATCAGTCGACAATCAGCCATTGTTAACACCTCTTGCCGTACTTAATGTGAGACGAATCAAGAAGGATCACTCTTGGATTCCTCAAATTTTGGTTCAGTGGGATGGATTACCATTAGAAGAAACATCGTGGGAGGACCTCACCTGGTTTCGGCATGCTTACCCAGATTTCCACCTTGAGGACAAGGTGCTTCCAAATACAGGGGGTAATGATACGACTACAAGCAGTGGAGAAAGGAGCAAGAGCACAAGGGTGAAGAGTATTCCTAAGAAGTTGGTAGACTATGTAACTTCTAAATAGTCCAATAAAGAAATAATAGATAAGTCAACCATAGGGAAATAAACAAGTATAGGTATATTGGAGGCATACGTGTAAGCTCTATAAATAACTAGGAATTGTGTATGAAGCGGCATTCATAAATAAAATCCCAAATTCTTCTTCTTCCTCTGTAAAATTCTCTCTCAACCTTCTTGTGTTCTTAGGAGATCAGCTTTCTCGAACAAGCTCCTATCAGAGATAGCACTGATTAATTCCGTTAGACAGATCTACGACTCATGAGAAATAAATATTTGTAACGTCTAAATTACTATTTTTCACTATAAGAATATTTTTTTTTGTTAGTTATGTTTTGAAAATTATGTTGATTTGAGTGAAAGATATTGTTTTTGTGTAAGATATATTATTTTTCATTATAGATATGGATCAGATCGACCTATCTCACAAATACAGATGTATGAGAACATTGTACAAAATGCATACTCCTTCCCAAAATATGGCGTCTCATAAGAGTTCCATATTTTAACATAAAGCTATGTAATCCATTCGTTTATACTTTCCACCGTGTGGTCTTCATTCTAATTATGGTGCCACTTTCTTCAAATACTTCAACCACTTCCACGCCGCCACCTCGGGTTTTTTTAAAAAAATTAATTTTAAAAAAATTCAAAAATATTTTTATTATTATTATTTGTTTTTTATATTTTGGAAACATATATTATTTAATAAAATAAGACTTGAGATGACATACCAAAAACAAATATTGAAGCTCAAATTCAATAATTTGAAAGATAAACTTGTACTAAATTTTTAGTTTTTTTTTTTAAATTAAACCAACACATATTTAAATAATTAAAGAATTTTTTAAAACAATAAAAATAATAAAAAAAATTTAAAGATAAATTATAAAATATTTTACAACTAAAGATTTTTTGTAAAAAAAAAATTGATTGACGGGTTCACCATTTTAAAGCGAAGTATCTTTCAAATTATTGAATTTGAGTTTCAATTCACATTTTTTATATGTCCTCCTAGGTCTTATTTATTAAATAAGATATGTGTTTGAATTCTAAAAAAGCAAATACTAATAATAATAATTTAACAAAAATTTAAAATTATCCGCGGAGCGTCCACCATTGATGGTGGATTTTTGCTTTAGTTTCAAATCCCCACCATCCACTTTATTTAAAAAAATAAAAAATAATAAAATAATAAAACCACCACCAAACATTATGGAATTTCAATAGTTTTTAAAAATAAAATTTAATCAATACAATTCTTTAAAATTAATTTTAAGGTTTTATTTACTATTGGGTTGTTGCTCAAAATAAATGTGGTTGTGATAAGGGATGGGAAAATTTTGGCGCTGGCAACGAACCGCATCAATGGGATCCTTTATCCTAGCTCGTCGTGATTTATGACTTCTGAAAGTACTTGATCCACCCCGTTCTGTCTTATTTCCGTAAACGAGGAAACTACATTTTTACTTCTTTTATAATTTTTGTTTTCTAATATCTTTCAATCTTTGACAATTTTAGTTTTTTTTTTTAATCGAGAGTGCTGATATGACGAAAAACTAAATATTATCAAAATCGCAAAATGTAAATGTGCATGACAAAAAAATATAGTTTTCCCTAAAGTCAAATTATAAACCTTTACTTTTTAAAAGGATGTTTTCTATCATTTTGAATTATAGAAGATTATATATATGGAATTAGAATATAAGTTTTGAACCAGAAAAAAACATTTTCAAAGAATTAAACCAAACAATGGGGAAAAGTGACTAAGCTTCACCTGTTGTAAAGAAAGAGAGAAAAATCCTTTCGATGTCCCTGTACTGGGAGGCACCATTAAATAAGCAGCTTTGATTCCTAAAAAAATAATTATAAAAAGCTTAAGATTAAAAAAAACGCTTTGACAGAATAAAAAACCCTGAATTGAATGATTTTTAATATCGATTTTTTAGTTAAAAAAACTTCTCCAACTTTTGAATTGTCGAAACAAGAACTTTATATAAGAGTTGAAGCACCAAAAGACGAATTGGGAATTTTTATGATAGGAGATCGGAGTGTTTTTCTTTGGAGATAGAAAATTCGACCACCGGGTTTTATCAACTTGCAAATTCTTCCTCAGTTGGTTAAAAAAAAGAAAAAATAAGAAGAAGAAAGAAAGAACCATGGACCACCTTTGTTTGGCAGCTGGATTCCAATCTCATATATGTGAAAACTTCAAATAAAATTTATTGCAATAATTATGTTTAATTAGGAATTGAATTTTTATAACTAGATTTGTGAAGAGAAAACTTATTTACTTGAAAAATCAAAAGATCTAAATTATAAAATTATTTTTATTGATACTTTATGTTGTAACTGATTTGCAAAATTAACCCTTTTTTTTTTCTTTTTACCTTAATTGAATTAGGAATTATTTATAAAATTCTACATATATTTGGTAATATACAACAAGGATATAATCTAAATTAATTAAATATATAAATTTGGTAATATATCAGTAATAATTTAAAATTCATGAGATTAGCATTATATTAGTTTTAAATTTGTAATAAGTGTAGCGACTTTAGCCATATTCATACAAGATACGTTTCGTAGGTGTCATAAAAACATGCGAAAAAAATTGCACAAACAATATCATTAATCGTTAAGTTTCAAAATTTTGACTAACACAGTTCTAAGTAGTATTATCATATAATTTTTTTTAGAATAGGTTTCTTGTGAGACGGTCTCACGAATCTTTATCTGTGAGACGGGTCAACTCTATCGATATTTATAGTAAAAAGTAATATTTTTTCATGGATGACCCAAATAGGAGACCTGTCTTACAAAATACTATCCGAGAGATCGTCTCACACAAGTTTTTACTTTAATTTTTTTTGAATAAATGTACAAATTTTATTTATTTTAAAATAATTTATTTAATGTAGTTAAATTGAGGAAGAATAGGGATGGTGGTTGGATAGGACGGCTCGAGGGGATCTGAAACGTCAAATTCATGTCTGTTTAAGGATTTATGTCGCTTTAATTAATTGTACCTAAACGAATGTCATTCCCTGACACTTTTAATCTCTCGATAGTTTTGGACAACACACTTCTCCATTTCTCTTCCAATTTCAACGCTCCTTTGTACTTTATACATTATTTGTTTCATTTTTCATGTATGATATTGTAATGTTAAGACGTGTTGTATGTTTGTATAATTTTTTATAATTAATTTGATTTAAATTTTAATCGAGATAATATGATAAAAATTAGTAAAATTTCATACATGAATTTGAAATTCTTATACTTAATTGTGGATTTCATAATTGTAAAAATTAATTAAAGACTGAAATATAATTTAAAATAATTTTTTTTAAAAAAAAACAAAGTATCTAAATTGCAATTTTAAAAAATTAGATTTAAAACTACAGAAAAAGACAAAATAACATACACTATTTAACTTTATTATGAATATTTTTAATAAATAATAAGAAACGATGCAAACTTTACCCCCAACACTCATAATTTAGAGTAAGTCTCTTGTAAGACGGTCTCACGAATATTTATCTGTGAGACGGGTCAATCTTACTGATATTCACAATAAAAAGTAATAATCTTAGCATAAAAAGTAATATTTTTCATGGATGACTCAAATAAGAGATCCGTCTCACAAAATACGACTCACGAGACCGTCTAACACAAGTCTTTGCTCATAATTTATACATATAACTGGACATTTTAATCAAACTTCGAATAAAACAAGATCTGAGAAAACCATTTTGCTAGATAATTAAACGATCCTAACAATGGCGTTATTTTAGTCATATAAATTATAACTAATTTGATAAAATTACAAGAATAATACAACATAACATCATATCATATATCTTTATCATGAATATTATTCAAAAATAGCACTAACTGAAAAACAAAATGGCACAAGGATTGAGTTATGAAATTTAAAAAGAAAAATATTAGAACAACCAAGTCAGCTAGAAAACATATGAGCAACAAATTATCAAATTCTCAGTCATAATGGAAGAAAGAAGTCCCTATTTAGCAGCAGATGGCATCGGCATCGATCGAGCTAAAGGACAACCTAGTCTTCTCATCCGAACCAAAGCTGAACTTCAGATCAGATGCATCATTCATCGAGGCATTGCTAGTAGATGGAAAAGAGAAAATAAGACTTGGATTTGATTTATTTGCTCCGAAACTGTAAGCAGGCCTGAGGAGTAATACTTGTAGATGGCAGGATGGAAGGTGTTGTTGGTGGTTCAGAAAGAACACCAGCAGCAGTACATACGGGGAAAGTGAATCCCGGGACATTGTCCGAGTTAAAAGCACGAATTTCATGCTTGTTGATGGAAATTGATGGCAAAGAAGGCTTAGTCTCGTGATTCTTTGAAAGCCCTGAAGCAGTAGAATTGGTGGAAGCCTTCACATCAGGTCCATTACTCAGACGTGTGTGAGGAAAAATCACATTTTTTTCCTGTCCATGGCTAGTTGTAAGAAAAGCATTCTGTAATAAGAAAAAATGTGGTTAAGAGTACTGACGTGCAAGTTAACTGTAATCCAGATAAAAATTCGAAGGTAGAAAATTATAATTGAGATCATATATGTTTGTCCACGATCTACATCTGTCATTTATTTAGCACGCTACCTACATGTTTTCTTCGGATTACTACAATCTAATATTTGCCTTTTGGAAGAGCAAAAACATTCAGACTACTATAAGTCAAAAATTTCAGACACTAAGAATGTAAACAAACTTTCTATGTCTTAGTTGCAGTTGAAACCCATGTTTCTATGGCAATAAAAATCACTGACAAATGTGATGACTTTTGACATAAGACTCGGGTGGAAAGAACTGCTTGGTGACATAAATTCCAACTTGTATCGGTAAATATGGACATATTTTTTCAATACAGTTAGGACCTCGAAATGTTTCCTCACACATCGTATATCTTGAATTAGATATGCAACAGAAACCAGAATGACTTATAAGTTAGTAAAACTTGCCTTGCATGCTCAACAAATGGTTCAAAATATGATTGAAACTAACCATACACAAGCCTTGATATGGATCCTCCTACCCCATTGTGCTTTATCTCCTATTATATCATCATCTATATTTAGATAATGCATATCATGTTTAATTGTTAGCATTCAAGTCTTTTTTCTGTCTTTCAATATGGGTGCTAGTCATGGTCTCGCATCTCCTAACTGCAGCCTCTATTGGTCGCCTTTATCGTGTTCATACCATCTTAGGTGGTGACGTGTTTGTCCCAACAAAGCCCATGAATTGAAGGTTGGTGTGTCAAGCAAGGCCATCATTAAGGCATTAATGAAACTACAATCTTCCGGGTGCAGATGAATCAACATTAGAGATTTGCTTCAGTGTCATATTCCAAGTTCCAGTATTAAGCATGGAGAAAGAGTACTGTTCCAAAACATCACCAAATTCGTAAGGATGGCAGCAGCTTTTAACGGTTAAGAACAATTTTTACCAGGCTAATTGTAGAACAAAGAAATCTATAGCACAATATAGCATCTAGCATTTATTGCAGCTATATGATGCTTTGCTTGTGCTTCAGCTCAATTCAGTAGGTTGCCAATTTTTTTGTTCTTTTTTTGTCAGCAGCCACTATCTTATACAGCTATGTCAACCCGTAAGAGGTCGTGCTTCATTGTCATGCTAGTCAAGTCATCGATCTTCAATGATATGACAATAGATAATCAATGATGTGACAACAGATACAAAGCACATAAAAAAAAACCACCACATAATTTAAAAACCGGCACTCTGAAAAAGATTGAATACCTCATGGGGAAAAAGAAACCACCACATAATTTAAAAACCAGCACTCTGAAAAAGATTAAATACCTCATTTGAATTCTTGCCCACATGACCAGAAGATGCCCCAAAACCTAAAGATGACACTGCATTTGCACCAGGTACCATGCCAGAATTAACAAAGATGGTGCTAGGAGCCTTAGGATTCACATTGACTGCATCTTTAGCTGCCATATCCATGCCTTTGTCATTTAACTTAAAAAATAATTGGAACTGCTGCTACCTTTGTTAATTTCCAAAGGGGAATTAAGGCCAGATAAACCAGCATTCTTAAGAGAAGCAAGCTCACCTGAGTGAAGTGAGCTTATGTTTTCCTCGTGAACGGTATCATCGGCATCGGAAGAAATTTTTTTCCATTCAGTCACCAATTTTATTTCAGCTTCTTTTTCTTTAGGTGTCGGTTTTTTTCTATCCAGGTGTTCCAATATTCTTTTAACCGCCGGACTGCAGAATGAATTTGCATTTTGTAAAACCCTATCAGAGAAACCTGATGCATTGGCATCTGTTAAGCATTTTGAAGTGCAACTTTTTTTACCAGGTTCCAGATTTTTATTGGTAGTAAGCAAGAAACCGCTAAAAGAATTGGAATTTAAATTTTCTGATGGAACATCCTTAAGTGAGCTCAGGATCATAGATTCTCCGGGACGGACTTCTGAATCAAATTTCTTCCTGATGTGGCGAACAGGGCCCACAGATCCACAGACATCAACACTGTCGACCGTCGACCTTGCCTGAAAGTCATTTTAGATGCTCATAGAGAACAACTCATGCACATTCGCTAACATAGTCATGGATTTAGCCAAGAATCCATCTAGGTATTATTAATTTTACATTAGAAGACACAAGTTCACCTCTCATACCCAAACTGTATTCCTGAACAGATTTAACTACGTACAATAAGATATAACTAATGCAACACAAGTGAAGAACCACAATAAGAAAAATCAAAGGTTGTACCTGGCCATAAATGGAAGTCGGAGATTGTTTAAAGGGGGTTAATGTGTTAGCAAAACTGCTATTGGCATTTAACTGCACCAACAAATAACATTTAGATAACAAAGACAAATAATCTTTATGCATAAACTTCAACCATAACCTCATATACCTTAGCTGTGGACCTCGACGAGATAGTTCTAGCATAAGGAGTTCTTGGAAAATCACGAAGCCCGTATCTGCTACTCTGACTCTGTGGTGTGTTGTAACCATGGTGATCATTGAGTATGGCACCAGGCCAACAAATGGATGACGTAGGTAAAGGTGATGGCACAGGTGGCTGTTGTGAAAATTTGTTGCTTGGTTCAGCTCTTTCACCTTTTGATGTGCAACTAAGAAGATTGTGGCCTTGTTCTAAAGTGCGGCCAGCCATATACGCACGAGCAATATCAATTGGAGAAGCACCAACTCCAACCGGAACCTGCACAATTTTGTGAATTAGTGACTTCTATACATGAAAATTGCGAGGGGATTCCAGATCTGATGCAGTGTAAACTCAGGCAGACACAGTCAACGGTTTGTCAAAGCTTCCCCAACCTAATGAATGACAAACTACTTTTTTTTTATTTTAATATTCTGTTTTCAAGATTTGCACATTTCAGTTTTCTATTTTTCAAAATTTTTAAACTTATTAAAATATTTCTCCATATTTATTATCTTTCTCTATACAATTTAAGAGAAATCCGTATCAAGAGACGCAAACATTTGAGCCCAAAGTCCAATTCCAATGGGTCCAACACTCGATAGTTTCTGTCACGGCATTATTGGCACTAATATATCATATTCACTGTGCAGGTCCTTCGATGCTACAAGTAATGCCTCCGCCCTTAATCCAAGAGCCACAAGAGAATTACATGTACTTCTTCACATAAGCTCACACAAGGTATTACATGAAAACTAAATATGTGACTTCTTTGCACCCCTTGGATTAATACTTAGCGCACTACTCATATGAGAGCTAAATAAAGTGTCTTCCATCAAATTTATCATTTGTATATACACACACACACACACACATATCATACAAAAAAATTATGAATTCAAACATAAATCTTGATGAAAAGATCACCAACTAAAAAGCTCTGCGTAGGTAAAGTAATAAAATCAGAAGGGGAAATAGATAAAGGCGCCCTCACATCTGATTTTTCAGGGAAAGTGCCAAGTGTGTCTCTATCCATAGCATGGCGTATATCTGCTGCGAGCGTACTTGGAATTTCATGAATCCACCGAACCTGCTCACTGTCTCCTCTATCATCCCTTCTTGATTGCTTCTCTGACTCAATGTCCAGCCTAGAATTTAATATTGCCACCAAATGGCTGATTTCCTCCCTGCATTCCAGTTGCATCAGATATAAGATTGATCTATAACACTTTCAAACGCACAAGATTCCTATTCCCTGAAAGCATATACACAAGTGTGTATCACTGCATAAACTGACCATGCATTACAAGGAAATAATGCGAAGTTAAGATGGGGATTTCTTAAGACCAAATGTTTCAAGTTTCCACATTTCTAAATCCTCCCTCCCAACACTTGTACAAGAACTTCTAATGTCAGTAGCCAGATCTCTTGTCCCCAGGCCAGATGATCGCAGCTAAGATATTTATAATCTCAGTAACTAAAAGGCTGACTCTTGAAGGGTATTCATACCCAAATCTGTCATAGGGATATTTAAGATTCCTTATTCACAATATTGCCAATAAAATCTCCAATATCTCTCATCTTTTCATTCACTCGGCAAAACCTTCATGCTTCTATTGTAATCAAAGCCATATTTTTAACCCTCACCATACATCTTTTTCACTGGCCTAAAATGAAGGTATGCATTCTTAGGGGTGTTCATCGGTCGGTTCGGTTCGGTTTTCGGTTTTTTATTTCGGTTTTTTCGGTTTTCGATTTTACAAATATATAATCCGATATCCGAACCATTTTTCTTCGGTTCGGTTCGATTTTCTACCGAAATGGTTCGGTTATTTCGGTCGTTTAATTCGGTTTTGATACAATTATTTAAATTAACAATATAAATATATTATAAAATATAATATGTTATCTTTTTAAATGATTTCTTAGTAAAATATTTAAGTCCCATTCAAGATACGAGTTTTCTCACTACTTTCAATTGGGTAGTGTCAGACTTCTGAAACGCAAAAAACGATGTACCTAGAAAAAGTTCTTCCCTTAATCCACTCCTCGATTCTCAAAAACTGGGAATCATAACGAATTCCGCCCCTCTCTTCGGATGATCGGGACATTATAACCTGCATAAAAGGTTTCGAGATATAAAAATCACAAATTTACGATACCGGGAAATAAAATCCAATCAGATTTGTCTTGGGAACAAAATACTAATAAATAAACAAAGAGGCTTTCCAAATTAGAAAGAAAAAAAAAAGACAAAAAACTACAGCGAATGCAGAGGTTAGAATCACACCGTTATATTCTAGCGCGGAGAAATTAACTTCACCCAAAATCTAAGATGGACTAGAGGGAGCAGGACAAGAGTACTGGCTGCGCCGCCGTCTTCTTCGGGTGTCGAGTATCAACGGCGTTCATTTTATTTATTTTTATTTTTATTCAATATTTAAGTTATGAGTTCGTAACGTTGATTCACAATAAAAATTAATACTTATGGCCTCACAAAATACGATTGTGCTTATGGCCTCACAAAATACGATTGTGAGATTTAGTTTTTATTGTAAATATCGGTAGGATTTACTTGTTTCACATATAAAAATTCGTGAGACCGTCTCACAAAAAATCCACTTCTCGTGACGAGCTTTGAATCAATGCCTCTTCTTTGTTTTTTCCCCCTTTTCGAGAGCAAGATATATAATTAGGAGCCACTATTTCTCTATTACTAATGAAAAAACATATTATAATTCATTGTATTACTGTCATCATTAAAACCAAAATATGAATATTTAAAAGAAGAGAAAAAAATAAAGCAACAAATATAATTTTAAGAACCAAAAGAGTTATGAAACAAAATTAAGCCAAATGTCACAGAATATTTAGATAAACCGTATTAATTAATTAAAATATTTTCTATAAAAATTGTGGTGTTTATAAATTCTATGTAAACACATCTAAAGAATTTGACATTTCCCACATATGTTGGGATAAATTAACTCATAGATCGATACACATCAAAACTATGAAATAATATATATGATCAAATCATATAATATAATTTCAAGTGAGGTTATATCGTTTTTAATATTTCATCTCTTAAAATCTCCTTCAAAAATCATAAGTTTCCTATGTTAGTGATATTGTTATTGAAATTGAACTAACAATAAAAGCAAGAATAAAATATTATTACAAAACTTGAAAGGGAAATAAAGACAGAGGACAACATACATAATAAATGATATCGAGAAAGAAAAAAAATTGTAAATACAGTGCGTTGATGAGATCTTCTTTTATTGGGTGGATTTTAAGATTTCAAGAAATTGGACTCCCAACAAGCAACACACAAAGTTTATACAAACTATTCAAGTTTGAAATATCCCAAAACGACCATCCAAATGTTTCTAAGCCAATTCAAAAGAACTTCTAACTTCAACTACTGAAGTGGTTGTGAAGGGGCTTGAGAGTCTCTCGTCGCTTCTTGTGTGTTTTTATGATTTGGAACTTCATGTCCCACCAATGTTTGCCTCGATCTGTATTTCCTTACTTGTGCAGATTGGAGTCCAAAACGAATGGAAGTTTCTGACGAGAAGGGGACGCCGACCATGTCATGTTGGAAAAGTCAAGAAAGGCAGCACAGGAAAGGAAAACATGTAATAAATGTGTGTTGCCTATTTTGTAGGAAGTTTCGCAGAATTGATGGAATACGCGTTTTTAACGCGTGTTCACACGGTCAGAGGGCTCTATAAATAGAGCTCCCCCTTTCATTCTGAAATCATCCCTTCATCCCTTCTTCGAGTTTTCTCTCATCTTATAAGCATTTGCGTGCTTAGTTCTATAATATTTGTGAGGTGTTTGTTCTCCTGTATTAAGAGAGTGTGTGTTCTTTTTGGAAACACAGTGAGTGAGTTGTACACCACAAAATATTATAGTGGAAATTCTTTTCATCTTGCCCGTGGTTTTTACCCTAATAATTTTTAGGGGTTTTCCACGTAAATCTCGGTGTCCAGTTATTCTTTATTTTCCTGTTTTTACTATCTCAAATTCCGCACGTGGGACTAACAAGTGGTATCAGAGCCTTGGTTTAAAATTTCTTAAAATTCTGAGTATGCTCTGTGGTTGCAGCCTAGACTGATCTTCCACATCAGAAAAGATTTTTTGAGATTTTTTATTTAAGGCGGGATTATTTTGTCCAGTCTATAAAATTGTTGTAGACATAATGGCGGGAAGGTACGAGATAGCAAAGTTCAATGGAAGCAATTTTATGTTGTGGAAAATAAAGATACAAGCAGTTTTAAGAAAAGAAAATTGCTTGGCGGCTATTGGAGATAGACCGGTGAAGATTACAGATGATGGAAAGTGGAATGAGATGAATGATAACGTTGTTGCCAATTTACACTTGGCTATAGCAGACGAAGTTTTATCAAGTATCTCTGAGATAAAAACAGCCAAAGTTATCTGGGATACTCTAACAAAGATGTACGAGGTCAAGTCGCTACACAATATGATTTTCCTAAAGAGAAGACTTTATACTCTTCGGATGGCGGAATCCTCATCGATGACCAACCATATCAATACACTAAATACTCTATTTGCCCAACTCACTTCCATGGGGCATAAAATAGGGGAAAATGAACGTGCAGAGCTTCTACTTCAAAGTCTACCAGATTCATACGATCAACTTATCATCAACATTACCAACAATATTCTGATGGGCTTTCTAAGATTCGACGATATCTTAACTGCGGTTCTCGGAGAAGAAAGCCGGCGCAAGAATAAGGAAGATAGGTTGGTATCCTCGAAGCAGGCAGAGGCATTACCGATGATAAGAGGAAGATTTATGGACCTTGACTCCAGTGGGAGCCAAAGACGAGGTAGATCAAAGTCAAGAAGTAAGAAGAAAAATATTTACTGCTTTAAATGTGGCGGTAAAGGGCACTTCAAGAAAGAGTGTACGAGTATTGATAAAAGTTCTCAAGGAAATGTGGCCAGTACTTCAGGCAGTGGTGAAATATTATTCAGCGAAGCAGCAACTGTTGCAGAAGGCAGACACAAATTTTGTGACACATGGATTATGGATTCAGGAACGACGTGGCACATGACGTCTCGTAGAGAATGGTTTGATCATTATGAACCAGTCTCAGGAGGATCTGTATTCATGAGAAATGATCATGCCTTGGAAATCGCTGGGGTCGGTACTATCAAAATAAAAATGTTTGATGGAACCATTCGCACCACACAGGAGGTACGACATGTGAAAGGACTGACGAAAAATCTTTTGTCCTTGGGGCAATTGGATGACATCGGGTGCAAAACTCGGATCGAGAACGGGATCATGAAAATTGTCAAAGGCGCGCTTGTGGTTATGAAGGCGGAAAAGGTTGCTGCCAATCTGTATGTACTTTTGGGAGAAACACACAAAGAGGCGGAGCTAGCTGTTGCATCAAATGGTTCAGGAGAAGAATTAACAGTGTTATGGCATAGAAAGCTCGGGCATATGTCAGAACGAGGGTTGAAAATTCTCTCAGAACGGAAGCTGCTGCCGGGACTTACAAAAGTGTCATTACCCTTTTGTGAGCATTGTGTTACCAGTAAACAACACAGATTAAAGTTTGGCACTTCTACTACCAGGAGCAAAAGTATATTGGAGCTGATTCATTCGGATGTTTGGCAAGCACCGGTTGTATCCCTAGGAGGAGCGAGATATTTTGTCTCGTTCATTGATGATTTCTCTAGGAGATGTTGGGTGTATCCAATCAAGAAGAAATCAGATGTTTTTCAGATCTTCAAAGATTTCAAAGCGCGGGTCGAACTTGATTCTGAAAAGAAAATCAAGTGTCTGAGGACTGACAATGGAGGAGAATATACCAGTGATGAGTTTGATGCATATTGTCAACATGAGGGCATCAAAAGACAATTCACGACGGCTTACAAACCCCAACAGAATGGAGTGACAGAGCGGATGAACAGGACCTTGTTGGACAGAACAAGAGCTATGTTGAGTACTGGAGGTCTGGAAAAGTCATTTTGGGCTGAAGCAGTCAAAACCGCTTGTTATATTATCAATCGTTCTCCTTCAGTGGCGATTGATCTGAAGACTCCGATGGAGATGTAGATCGGGAAGCCGGCAGATTATTCTCATTTGCATACATTTGGAAGTCCGGTGTACGTTTTGTACAATGATCAAGAAAGATCAAAGTTGGATTCGAAATCCAGAAAATGTATCTTCTTGGGATATGCTGATGGAGTAAAGGGGTTTCGCTTGTGGGATCCTACTGTTCACAAGCTTGCCATCAGCAGGGATGTTATCTTCGAGAAAGATAAAGTAAAGGGAGACAAAGGCACACCGAATTCAGAAACTACTATTTTTCATGTGGAAAATAAGACGGACGAAAGTCAAGTTTCTTATGAAGCAGTACCAGAGCACGAAGAACAAGAACATGTTGAGTCTGAGGTTTCCAATGTGAGGCAGTCAACTCGAGACAGAAGACCACCAGGTTGGCTTTCAGATTATGTCACTGAAAGCAACATTGCATATTGTCTATTATCAGAGGATGGTGAGCCATCGAGTTTCCACGAGACTACTCAAAGCTCGGATGTATCCTTATGGATGATAGCAATACAAGAAGAGTTGGAGGCTTTAGACAGGAATAAAACTTGGGATCTTGTTACACTACCACGAGGAAGGAAAGCCATTGGAAACAGATGGGTCTATAAGATCAAGCGTGATGGCAATAACCAAGTGGAACGGTATCGTGCTAGATTGGTGGTAAAAGGGTATGCTCAGAAAGAAGGCATTGACTTCAATGAGATATTTTCTCCTGTGGTTCGGCTTACAACAGTCAGAGTGGTGCTGGCATTGTGTACGGTGTTTGACCTACATCTAGAACAGCTAGATGTGAAAACGGCGTTTCTTCATGGAGATCTTGAAGAAGAAATCTATATGCTCCAGCCAGAAGGTTTTGCAGAAAAAGGCAAAGAGAACTTGGTTTGCAGGTTAAAGAAATCTCTGTACGGTCTCAAACAGGCGCCGAGGTGTTGGTACAAGAGATTTGATTCCTATATCACGAGCCTTGGATACAACAGACTGAGTGCAGACCCTTGTACGTATTTCAAGAGGTCTGGTGATGATTATATTATTTTGCTGTTGTATGTGGACGACATGTTGGTAGCAGGCCCCAACAAATATCAGGTCCAAGGATTGAAGGCACAGTTGGCTAAGGAATTTGATATGAAGGACTTGGGACCAGCAAACAAGATTCTAGGGATGCAAGTTCACCGAGACAGAAGTAACAGAAAGATTTGGCTTTCCCAGAAAAATTATTTGAAGAAAGTCTTGCAACGCTTCAACATGCAAGATAGTAAGCCAATCTCGACCCCTCTTCCTGTTAACTTCGAGTTATCCTCCGAGATGTGTCCTAGCAGTGAAGCAGAGAGGATGGAGATGTTTCGAGTACCATATGCATCAGCAGTGGGAAGTTTGATGTTCGCCATGATATGTACAAGACCGGACATTGCTCAAGCAGTGGGAGCAGTTAGTCGGTATATGGCGAATCCTGGACGAGAGCATTGGAGCACTGTAAGAGGATCCTTAGATACATTAAGGGTACCTCGAATGCTGCATTATTTTATGGAGGATCGGATTTTACACTCAGGGGCTTTGTCGATTCAGATTATGCAGGTGATCCTGATAAGAGAAAATCTACTACTGGTTATGTGTTTACGCTTGCAGGAGGAGCAGTAAGCTGGGTTTCAAAACTGCAGACAGTTGTGGCGTTATCTACAACAGAGGCAGAATACATGGCAGCTACTCAAGCTTGCAAGGAGGCAATATGGACTAAAAGGTTATTGGAGGAGATCGGGCATAAACAAGAGAATGTTTCTTTGTTTTGTGACAGTCAGAGTGCCTTGCACATCGCAAGGAATCCAGCCTTTCATTCCAGGACGAAACACATTGGAGTCCAATTTCACTTTGTGCGGGAAGTAGTAGAAGAAGGAAACGTGGATATGCAGAAGATCCATACGAAGGAAAACATAGCTGATTTTCTGACCAAGCCAGTGAACACTGATAAGTTTGAGTGGTGTAGATTCTCAAGTGGCCTAGCAGAGACGTAAGCAGCAGGTAATGGCAAGATTGAAAGGATGTGTGGAGATGTGTTTGATTCTCAATCAAATCTCCAAGTGGGAGAAATGTTGGAAAAGTCAAGAAAGGCAGCACATGAAAGGAAAACATGTAATAAACGTGTGTTGCCTATTTTGTAGGAAGTTTCACAGAATTGATGGAATACGCGTTTTTAACGCGTGTTCACACGGTCAGGGGGCTCTATAAATAGAGCTCCCTCCTTCATTCTGAAATCATCCCTTCATCCTTTCTTCGAGTTTTCTCTCATCTTATAAGCATTTGCGTGCTTAGTTCTATAATATTTGTGAGGTGTTTGTTCTCCTGTATTAAGAGAGTGTGTGTTCTCTTTGGAAACACAGTGAGTGAGTTGTACACCACAAAATATTATAGTGGAAATTCTTTTCATCTTGTCCGTGGTTTTTACCCTAATAATTTTTAGGGGTTTTCCACGTAAATCTCGGTGTCCAGTTATTTTTTATTTTCCTGTTTTTACTATCTCAAATTCCGCACGTGGGACCAACATGTCATTGAACTGCCAAGAACAAAGGAAGAAAAGTGAGGTTTATCAATACAGAAAAAAAATTCTACTTAGCAACAGAAATCACCATCATCGCTAAAGTCACCATTGCAAACATATTGCGACAGTTTTTCAAAACTCGTCGCTTATTGTGACGGTTTTGAAACCTTCGCTAATTAGCGACGGTTTTGATTTAAACCCTCCCCAATTTAACGACAGAATATGACCAAAACCGTCGCTCATTAGCGACGGTGTTTGAGTAAACATTCGCTAATCAGCGACTGAATATGACCTAATTAGCGACTATTTTGTCAAAACCCGTCACTAATTACGAAACCGTTGCTAGTAGCGACATTTGTTTTCATATTTCGTCGCTAATTATTTCTTTTTTATATAAAAAAAATTGTTTTTTATAATTTCTTTAAAAAAAATTTATAATTATTTATACAAATTTTTAAAAAATCTCCTCAACTCATCTAAATTAATGATTTTCAAATTTGTAAATAATGTATTAAATGATTAAATCTTGCGATAATAAACAAACAACAAAATCGCTTAAGAGATAAAAATATATTACAAAGGTGAAGAGGTGTAGAGAAAATGGACCGAAACGCCCAAATTTATAGACTATTTGGGATGGTTTCAAAAAACCGTCGCTATTAGCGACAGTTCTCAAAAAAGCGTCGCTATTGGCGACGGTTTTATGAATTGTCGTTATTAGCAATAGTTTTATGAAAAACAATCGCTAATTATAGCGACGATTCTCATAAATCGCTAACTCGACGTTTCGTTTGCACCGTCGCTAACCAGCGACAGTTTTATAATATGTCGCTAAAGTTTGCGACAGTTTTAATTAAACCATCGCAAATTTATAAATTGCGACGGTTTTTGTTTAAATTGTCTCTGTGACGGTTTTTGAAAAACCGTCGCTACCTCCTGATTTTTTTGTAGTGTATGTGGGTCAAACGCCTATGAGCAAACTTTTTTATCAGAGATGTTTGTATTTGTGTCTGTGCTTATCCATCTGCCACGCCTGTTTATACTTTTACGCATGCGGAAATTTCAAAATATTTGTATACATCCAAGTCCTTGCTTCGATGCGTCGTTGTAAATGTTGAAGTCCTTATCGTTCTTGGGCAGTACAAAAACTAGAGTAGAAGTCAACTTTTTCTTCAATACTTTAAAGATCTTCTCACATTCTTTACTCCAACTGAATTTATAATTCTTTTGAGTGAGTTTTGTAAGTGGTACTGCTATCGAAGGATCGTCGAGCTTTGAAAAATACTTTGAAAAACACTCTAGCTCCTTTCAGTTGATCAAAAAGATCGTCGATTCTCGAGAGTAGATTTTTGTTCTTGATTGTGATCTTATTCAACTCTCAGCAATCTAATGCTTCCGTTCTCTTCTTGACAAACAAGATAGGTGCTCCCTAGTCGTAAAAGGAGTAAGGTCTAGTGGATTCTATATATACTACTGGTAAAAATTTTATTGGATCATCCGTTCTTATTGAAATGGAACATGATTTCACTATACTTTGACATCATGATTAGCTTATACAAGTGAAGATGAGCTGATGCGTTAGTTTATGTTACATTGAAATTATTCTTTTAATTTAAAATATGAATTTTATTTTTATAAAAATTGACATATATAAAAATTGAGGTATACATTACTATCATTTAAACATTAAAAAAATACAAAAACTTGTGTGAGACGGTATCACAGGTCATATTTGTGAGACGTGTCTTTTATTTAGTTCATCCATGAAAAAGTATTATTTTTTATGATAAAAATATTATTTTTTTATTGTGAATATGGGTAGAGTTTAACCGTCTCACAGATTAAGATCCGGGAGACGGTCTCACATGAGATTCACTTTTACAAAAAAAAATACCTTCAATATAACATAAATATGCGCCTAATCTACATCCTTTGATTTTTGTGAAGATTAGGTTAAGGGTAAAGCTGTTCCATGACATGATATAAAATGAATGTTTTATTTCATAATAAAAAATTAAATAGTTAATATATATTTTTTATAATCGGTGCTGCGGCGGAGGCGATGACAATCGACGACGAAAGCTCCATCTACGTCGGTGGCCTACCGTACGACATCGCTGAAGAGACCTTGCGCAAAGCATTCTACACATTTGGCGCCGTTCTCGCCGTAAAGGTCTCGTCTTTTCCGCTGCCGCCCCATTTTATGCCTTTCTTTGCTTACTGGTTCAGCTGTTCGACTTGTCTATTGATTTCTTAATTGTGCTTCTGGTTTCTGAGGTACTTATAGGTATAATTATCAATCTGTTTTTTGTACTTTATATGGATTCATTATCTGTTGAACTCCAGTTTAGGTTAACAACCAATATCTATATGTTAATTTGTTACTTCATTTTCGCTTAAATCATATGTTCCAGCTTTGGAAGAAACTGCTCTGTTCTTAGGATTACATTGAACTGAAGGCGTGTATAGAGGTTAAACCAAGCTGTTGCCACACTGAAGCAATTTTGCTGTGATTCAAATTTGTATACAGTGTTTCTGAATGAAGTTATGTTGGTTTAGTTATTTGAAAAATCCGTTCTATATGCAATTATGCTAGCTGACCAACATGGGTGTGATATATTATATTTTTACCAGATCAATTTCTAGTGGTACCAACAGGAACCGAAATAATCACTGGAAGGTGATATTCCGGTGACATTCTGATATTTTAAATTTTTTCTTATTTTCTGTCACACAGAAATAAATAATTGAATGAAGCAGCAGAGAGTAGTTTAATCACTTTGTCACAGACATCAATTTAGATGATGAGAAAACCCGCCCCTTGTCTTCTTAGTCATGCATATCACATATGTTAGAGTAGATGCTCTGTAAGCTAACTGTTGGCTAGGGATTTTATTAACTCAGTTGTAATAAATAATATTTATTTTAATATAATTCATTATTTAATGGTTTGTTATTTCTTTATCTGTATACTCATGTTAACAACATAGATAAAGACATTGATTATACTTTAATACAAATGAGTCATAATTCGATGTTGAAACTCATTTGTAAACACTGTATGATTTAAATTCGTTCCTAGTCGATTCAGCCGCCTAAAACATGGATAAAAGTCGCTTGAGTTTGAGACTAGCATCTGTGATGTTGTGTACTGCGTTTCTTGGTAAGGGCATAGAGATGTCCAAACATGCAAATGGGTAGTCATATGATGATTATACTGAACAACCCTCCCTCGGACTTTCCAAATGGTTATCATTCATCGAGAGGATAAGTATGTGGTTATGATTGTATACCATTATTCCTCACGACCCGGGATAAACACTGAGGCTCTATATGCTAGGGTTGTGCTTTGACTCGTTTACCGGCTCCAGGAGAGTCATTAGGTGACGAGATTGGGTACAGTTGCGACACAAGTAGGAGCCAGTGCATTGTAGTCGGGAATTCACCTCTCACCTACGGGTGTGGATATCCTATGTGATCTGATGAAATAATAGTGCATGGAATATCTGGCCAGAGTATGAGATGTACGTTAGAGAAGGAGTTTTCCAATAGTACATGCGATGCCACTATTTATATGTGTCATAGTTATCGAATTATTATGCAATCCTTGATGAACCAATGGTTGCAGATTCGATCAAGATATATGAGATGAAGGGACCGTACTGTACGTTAATCATAACCGACTGGTTCTTGCAGGCACTATCAGTGATATCTAGAGAATCATGAGGCGATGCTACTAGACGCTCTTGCCATGATTCGATGGTTTAATCAAAAATATGATTTCTGACATTCTAATGATCAATTGTTGATACATAGAATGGAGCAATTTAGGGTAAGCCCGAATAAAGGATTATGTCCTGGATCACAATGAGTTGTGAACACACGACTGGCTCTATCCCTGAACCATTGAGGGTCACACAAGCACTAGATCATTTATTCCAGTTGAGAGAATAAATTCAAGTAGTTGAATTTATATAAAATTATGATATAGTAAATTCAAGGGGTTGAATTTATGATAACTAAATTTTGAGAAAATAAATTCAAGGAGTTGAATTTATGAGAGAGTAAATTCAAGAAGTTGAATTTATGAAATTTGGAGAGAATAAATTCAAGGAGTTGAATTTATAAAATTCGAGAATTTAATTTATTAAAATCAAAATTTGAGTTTATTAAATATTAAATTAAATATAGTGCGAAGTATGTTTAATGGGTCTGTAGGAGTACAAGTCCAACATACTAAATAATTAAAGTTCTTAATGGACTTTGATTAATTAATTAAACTAGTTTGACTAGCCCAATTAATTAATCAAGCCCATTAATGTTAATTATGTATATTAGGTCATGGCTTAATTATAAAAGAGTGTAAGCAAGCCATAACCCTAGCCTCAAAGGGACTCCAAATTTTCGAAAATCCCCTCTCCCAAAGCCTCAAAATTTTCGGCCACCCTCCTTGCAAAAAGAGATTGAGCCGTCTCTCGATTTTTGATCTCAACGTTGAAACTTCTTTCAAATATTCTAGTGCTATTTGGAACAGGAACAAATGATCTAGTGGACTTGATAGGAGGATTAAAGAAAGGAGATTTGAAGAAAGTTCGTAGGGAATTCATCAAGAGTTATCTCCGCTAACCTCGGAATAATTGGAGCCGTGTGAATCTTTCATAAAAAGTATAAAAGTTTAAACTCCCTATAAATGTTTAATTATAAAACCATACGAGTGTCTAAATACACCTTGAATGTCAAGATCTAAAAATTTTTAAACTTCCCCTGCATTTTGGGCACGAGAAAACCGAGATCCAACAACATCAACGTCGTTGGATTGTTCTCGAACTGTATATTTGAACACTGATGAAATTTCCAATAAAAAAACTCCATTTAAAGATAAGTTGATAATACTTTGTAGCAACATGGTTTGGTACTGTACTTTTTGATGTAAACATTTTTGTTGTCATAATTGCCATGTAATTGCTTGTCTGTACCGGTTTATCCACCAGGATGATCATTTTGCTATCTTAAATACATTTTCATCTTTCATCCTAGTGATCCTTCCTTAATGCATCTGTGCACGTCTCTTAAAAGTAAGTTGAAAGTTTAATTCTCATTTCTTATTCTTGGCATCTAAAACAAGTTTCTAGCTTAAAATTTTGCAAAGGAGCTTTTAGGAATGAGTTGTAGAAGCACAAAAAGATCCTAAAATGTGGAGTGAGAATTCTAGTGTTAGGTCCATTACACAATGAGAACTCGTGTATATGTTAAATTAGAAATTCGATTTCTAATTAAGCTTCAATACGAAGTTGACTGGGATAATTTTCATGAGCATATTCTAAACGTATTGAACTAACATCATTGATTCCCGTAAGAATTGAAGTATGTGAAATGTATTGACTGCTGAAGAAGTTATATGATGAGGAAACGATATGTAATTGGTAATTAGTCATGCAAAGGCTTGTAGACAAGCTGATGTGGACATAGGTGTACAAATTTCAGCAAATTTCGGCTTTGCACATGTATAATTGGCCATTGCATCATCAATTCCAAGGCAGCCTAAAAAATTAATTTGCAAAATGGTAAATCTCGTTGAATTTATCTTCAGTTTAAAAGAACCTTTGTTGAATAAAGGATTTATTTTGATTTACAGATAGTCAATGACCGCGCTTCTGGTGGAAAATGCTACGGATTTGTTACTTTTGCTAACCCTAGGTCAGCAACACAAGCTATCAAGGAAATGGATGGCAAGGTGCTTTTCTCTCTCCTTCATTCTGATTGCTATTTTCCAAGACATTGGGCTATAAGCTTCTTTCATTTATTTGCAGTTATACGACCTTTTTTATATTGTTAATTCTTCTGAGTATTTGATGTAATAAATCTTTTATTCAGTCCATTAATGGAAAAGTTGTAAAGGTAAATGATGTGAGGACCAGAGGCGGGAGACCAAATTTCAACCGTGAGAGTTTTCGACGTGATGTGCAGAGGGGTTTTGCCAGTGATAGAGATAGAGATCGTGGAAGAAATGATAGTCACCATAGGCACACTCATCGGGATGGACATAGGGAAAGGTCTCTGGACTATGACCAGGACAAGGAGAGAGATCAGAGTCGTGTTCGCAGTCATGATGGTATAAAGGATCGCTATTTGGATGAAGAGAGATTTCCGGACTATGATACTCATATGGATGGCGTTGAGAAGGAGCTGGAGAGGAAGCGACAGCGTGACTGGGAAAGAGACAGTGATGAAAATATTGAGGAACAGAGGAACAATGGCCATCATAAAACTGGAGTAAAGGATATACGTCAAGATCCTCACTTGGTGAATAGGTATAACTGTATTAACGTCGATAATAATGACTGACAAGTTTGATAACATAGATTGTTTGGAATTGATCCCTACACTGTGCAAGATTTTTTGGAATTCATCAAGAGCCTCACTTGGTGAATTGGTGCTGAATTTCACTGTAATTTATTTTATGACAAGCTGCTACAAGTGTTCTAACGAAGTACCCCTAATCAGATCTGGTTTTGACAACCATGCGAATAGAGAGCTTTCATCAGAATCATTCAATGATCAGGATCAGGTTGAATTTCTTGTTCCTTTGCTTAGATATATTATAGGAGTAAATTTTTTTAGAAGTTTGCTTGAGTTCTAGAATTTTACGTGTCAACAGGTCGAGCGAAAACTGGCAATTTCAAGTCAGAATCTTGAAGAACTTCAGATGGAGGTCTGCATTTTTTAATTGAGTTAAACCTGAGAATATGCTGTAACATGCTTCTGACATTGCTGTAGGTCAGGCTCTCATGTTTTGGCTAGTTATGCTTGCATTTTAATTTGATCATTTTGCCTAGTTAGGTTATTGTTCTAATTCCATTATTTGCTAGGACGTTGTTCACTTGAGTTCGAGATATGCATATGGCCTAGCTATTAGGTTTTCTTTCACTGTCATGTGTTCTATTAGTTCTTTGGAAGCTTTCATATATCTATTTTTCAGTTTCAGATGATATCTTGGCCAAAAACATCAGCAATCATGCTTAGTGTCTAACATGTTGACTCTTAGGAAATGTGGATATTTTTCATTGAATAGAGTAGCACCATAACATCGCAAACATGTTCATTAGATTAAAGTTTAGTCTGTGTATAGCTTTGCTCTCTTGTGTTGAAATTTTTAATATTGTTAGGCAGCCATATTTCGTTGTGTTATTTGTCCAACATATCGGGCTTAAAAATTCCTTAATACTTGACCCTGGTATGCAGCTTTATGGGTCTAAAGGGGTGATAAATATATAGGCAATAACCCAATCCGTCCATTTAAAATTTTTATTCATTTGGTGGATGGTGAATTGGTTGAAGTAGAAAACTATGGGGGGTGGTAGTGGATGGCGGCTGTGGTGTGGACAAAAAGCTTGTGGTGGATGGACGGTATAGTGGAGAGTCATGTTGGTATATTGAAGAGAGTCGTGGAAGAGGGAATGGACAACACCAGTGGACGTGGTTGGATTAAAATTTAGGCATAACTGACCTATTGAGTTTTGATTTGATGCCCCAATGAGAAATACATCACCATATTAGACCCTGTTAGAATTTATGAGTTTCAAAGTTTGACAAACAAATCGGTAAAAGAACTGAAAAACTAATCTGAAGTGACACAATTGAAAGTTCGTACTGATATCAAATAAGACTTATCGGAATGAACTGGATAAAGAACTGAAGTAAATATACTAAAGTTCTTAAGTATAAATAAGTCGTAAAACTAATGATTCGAAGTTCGTGAAATAGATCAAATATCAGAACTAAAGACTTCGCAAAACTGAATTGAAATGCTCAAACTGAGAAGACATTAGTTAGAACTGATGGAGACCTGCTAAACTGATCAATCGACCAGTTTGACTTTTGATCAGTTAGCCACGTCCTCAGTTGCAATTTGAACCTCATCAGACAAATTGATAGTCCATACCAAAGCAGAACAGTCTGATACACCGTACTTCTGTTAGAAAAAGTCATCTACATGGACTAAACAACGATTCAACGGATATTGATGATTAAATGCATTCAATGTGACCGTTAGAATCGCAGACTATATATAGCTGATGAATTCAGTTGAAGAAAGATGATACACAGTGAATGAACTATACACGAACAACTGTCAGTCAATTGCGATTCATTCTCAAGATTATTCAGTTTACAAATCGCAAAATTTAGCTCTTTCTTCATTGATTTATTCGTAGTATTCAAGTTACTTATTAGGGCAAATCAGTTGTCAACCGATAAGTAAAAAGAAAAGCTAAGAGTTTCAGTTTGACAGTGTATAAGTTCAACTGAAGTGAGTTATTAAATACTTTGTAATCAATCAAAGTCTTTTAGTGAATTCATATCCTTGAGATAGAAGGGGCGACGTAGGAGCAGTGGAAGTCTTCGAACATCCATAAAACTCTGTGTCTATCATTATGTACATTCTGTTTTCAATACCTTACTAAAAAATATTCAATTTATCCTTCAGATTATTTATGCACTACTACTAACGGATAGATATCAACACACAAGATTGCAGAATCAATTTTTTGAAGAACTTATTTATATCCAAAAAGATTTCAAAAACCGAAGTGTTTATTCAACTTTCTTCTAAACATAGCATCTTCATTAACCGATCCTGACAGACCCCTTTATGTGCATTTCAGTATTTGTATTTGCCCAATAAGGATGAGTGGATTTGGTTGAGTTAATGGGTTGGGTTGATATTTTTACATGTACTTCACCTTTCTCACAAAATTACCTACCTGATAAATTGGTGTAGATTTGTTGCAGCTAGCTTCAAGTGAAGGAATGTTTTCCCTAAAATCAAATTTTCGTTTGTTCAGTTGCTGACTCTGTTGTTCAGTTGCTGACTCTGTACATGAAATTCTTTATCATAACCATACTCTGAAGCACTTTCATACTCTGGTCTGCAATGAAACACAGCACACACACACTTTAGCATGCAATTGTTTTGTTGTTTGGAGACCGTTAGTCAGTGGTCCATCTTTTCTTGTTCTGTGAATCTTCGTCATGTTTCATATTATCATAGAGAATGATGCTCAACTCATTCAATCAGATATCTCATATGCGAGGAGTGGCCGTAGACCAACAAGCAGTAGTTTCTGAGTTACGGGCAAAATGCCAGGTAAAATTTGTTTTTTCTGGAGTTTCCAAATATAAAGTTCCACTGCTGTGGTTGCTCTATGTTTCCTTTTGAAAGAATATTCCCGTTCCTTTAGAAATTGGAGGATTCATTAATCACCGCTAAAAAGCTCACGTCACATCGACATCAACAATTAGCGAAGGTAATTCATGATATATCAGGAACCAATTTTCCATTCCCAGTATAAATTCTTAAATTTGGTCATCATCTTCCCTGAATGTTACAATTGCACAGTTGCATAAATCATATCTACAAGTGAGAGACTATGACGAGAGACTCAAAAGCTCTGAACAAGAACTCCAGGTTAGAATCCGTATATCTGTCTATATGTTCATTTGCAAGTCTACGCAATGGCTTTGGTCACTGTGATGTTCTCATGTTCCCCGTCTGTTTTAGTTTTTTTCTCAGTTAAAAATTATCTAGTTATTTTTCTATAAACCTTTTGGCTTTAAGTTTTCATCAGGTAGCATAAAGCTTACAAGTTCACTTATAGTTCTTTTGAGCAGAAAATCATGTTTATCTTTCTTCATTAGCTACTTTGTTTGGAAAGAACTGGTGAGAGATGAAGAAAACTCCATCGATGAGTCAAGTTACCTGGTAATAGATGACAAATCAAAGTCGTATGGGCTTTAGCAGCCCGTGGAGGTGAATTCTGTTATCACCTAATCTACGCCTAGGAAACTAGTTGTAAGGAGTAAGATATTGCAATTCTAAGTTTTAGGAAGCCTTCGATGTGAGATGAGGGTGTTCTGTTTGGCTGAAGGTGTATTTATAATGATTTCAAATCCATTTATTTGGAAATTATTTAAAACAAGTTGAATCGATGTCCATCGATAATGTGAAATTTTATAACTCCAAATTCATCGATCCAAATACTGTCTTTGGGAAATCTTTGTAACACTCGAGTCATGCTGATATCGTTAACTCGGACTTATTGCTTGCAGTTACTAGTAGAATCAACCTCGATGGAGTTGGGAAAGGATGGAGGCATGGTTGATACGATATTTACGAATTAAGTCAGACTCAAGCTCGTTGGCTTTTCAAGTGTCCTGTTTGTGGATCACTGCTCTAAAAGGTATTTCTTGTTGTGGTTATGGCGACAAACAAGTCTTGTAACTTGTATCTCTTTTCTTGAAAGCACTTTTATCAGGTTCACACTCTTTTTATTTGGATATCGTGTTAGAATCCTCGAATTTGAATATTGTTTACTGTAATTTATGGTCATGTAGAAATTATTACTTTGTGACTCGATGATAACTTGATCCAAAACAAGCTGAACATATTCAAAATAACTTGTTTTAGAAAATAATTGTCCTATTTATTAAATAAGGACGGTCTCACAAGTCGTATTTTATGAGACAGATCTTTTATTTGGGTCATCCATGAAAAATTATTACTTTTTATGCTAAGAATATTACTTTTTATTGTGAATATCGGTAGGATTGATCTGTTTCATAGATAAATATTCGTGAGATTGTTTCACAAGAGACCTACTCAAGATAAATATGGTTTTATACCTCTCGTATAAATTCTCTGAGAAATTAAAAGAAAAAGGTTGTGTTTTACTTCTTTATCAAAATATAAAATTATATATTTTTTTAAAATAAAACGACTTTAAATTTTAGTTTAAATAGTCTGATTTCATAGAAGCCTGTCGCATCCAACATAATAAGATCTTGTAAAATAAGTTCTTGACGGAGAAAATAAGGTTGAATTGGATTAAATATATCTCCTATTATATAATTATTGGAATAATTCACTTTTGAAATTGTCAAATTAGAGCGTGTATACTTGGAATCAAACCATAATTAGCGATTTATGTATGTGTCTATTTTTACTATTAAATAGTGCTCTCATCTTTTACAATGATAATCTTGACGTGATCAGACTAATTTACTCTTATTATTCTTCTAAAATATTTAATAATTAAGATGTAAGAAAAACAAATTCTTCACTGATTTTTTTTTTCAAATTTCGACTATCATCTTATCCTAACATAGAAGCACAAGTTATAATTAAATTAAAATTTACAAAAATAAATTTTAAATATAAATAATACTTTTATTCTACACACACGCACATGTACTCCATGCACTAAAAGTTATAATTAGATTAAAAGCTAGAAAAATAAATTTTAAATATAAATAATATTTTTATTCTATGCGTATGCAACATGCAGACACAGATGTATTCCATGTACTGTACATGTACTTGTCATGTGTGTGTGTTTATATATATATATATATATAAGTTTTCCAAGAATTATAAACTCAGATTCGATTTGACTTTATATATATATATATATAGTCAAATCCAATCTGAGTTTATAATTCTTGGAAAACTTACTGAAGAGCTAAATGATTGCGTTAATTTTTAGAAGATCTTCCAAGATGGAAAAACATATGCCAACTATATATATAGATTGTGATAGTCAGTCGCAGATTGGATGTGCACAAAACAATATGTGTAATAGTTAGTATATACATATACGCTGTATACATAATACCATTAAATAACTACTCTTAACTGGAGTTATCTCTATTGACTGTGTAAAATCAAAAAATAATATAGAGGATCCGTTAACTGAAAAATTAAACAGAGAGTTAGTTGTGAAATCATCATGCGGAATAAGGCTCAAGTCTATAGAATAAATTGATGTGAAGAAAGACCCAACATAAGCTGACTGGAGATCCTAAGAACTAGGTTCAATGTGTAGTGACCCGTTCCAGAATCACCTACTAATCAAAAACTAAGCATGCAATTAACCTAATTAATTATAATCAGAGATAACAGCGGAAATATGGCCAACAACAATAGTTATACAACCCAATCGAAATCGAAGTCTAGACTAACTCAAAATGAAATATCCAGTACAACCATATCGAATCAAATGGAAAACACTGAAAACTAAACCAACCAGCTACTCAACGTCCTCCTCCTGCTCCTCCTGAGCCATCCAACCTGAGGCCTGCCCCGTGGGAATGGGGTGTCCAAGAATAAACAAAACCGAGGACGTGAGCGATAAGAACGCCCAGTTCAAAAGTATGAGTATACAAACCTATATGAAATGCACATGCTATGATATGATACCAGGGTAGTCAAGAAACAGGAATCACAAAGGATCTCAAAATGCTCAGTCTAGAGGCGCCAAGTGGATAGTGCCGCGCGGTCCAACCTCTGGGTCACTGCATCCACTACAAGACAGACGTGGACCTAAAATGTCCCGGACCACCGAAGCCCTCCCGACCCGTCGGCCACTGTGTACTCTCGGTGTCCATGCGTCCACAAGACAGGGCTGAGCGGCCCCAAGATATAGCTTATCTCGAAAGAGATACAGCTCAACAGTAAAGGCTATCTCGAAGGAGATACGGCTCAACATGAAATGCAACGTGCAGTAATAACCGTGACATAATAACATGCATCATATGACATATAACAATGCAGCAAATACTCATGCAACACATATATGAATGTATACTCAACCAGGATATCTCGGATAGTACTTTCGTACCTCTATCACAGCAAGCCTAGCCTTACGCAACACCGCTAATCAGGTCTAGCACAAGCCTACGCATCAAAAGCATACTCAATCAATACTACCATGCTCGACTAGCAAAACCAGTACTCCCTAGTACTACCAAAGGTTTAGGGTTTACCTTCGTCCGTCGACAGCCCTTTGATGTCGATTGCCTTGAAACTCAGGCGCCGCTACGCTACTACTCCTGGCAGCTCTTAGCTATCGCTCGACCAACAACTAACCCTAGAAACCTTCCAAACTCTCCAAAATGAGAGAAAACTCAAGAAATTGGCAAGTCAAAATGAGGAAATCCGAGCACTATTTATAGGCCATGTTCGGATCCTCCGAACAACACTTCGGAACGTCCGAACGCTACGTGTCCATTGGCTCTTGACAGCTCATGATCGGATCCTCCGATCATACACTTCGGACCGTCCGAACATGCATGGAAAATGACGTGTCGATCAACACTTGACACCTATGATCGGATTCACCGAACTACACTTCGGATCGTCCGAACTCTTCGGTGCTTCCGAACCCTCTTCGGTCCGTCCGATCATGACCATAGCCAAAATTACACCTTAAACCTTCTTAATCACCATTACTCCGTTAATTACCCAATTTGGAATTCGGGCTACTACATTCTCCCCCCCTTAAAAGATTTCGTCCTCGAAATCAGGCTTAGAGAATGAACAAAATGAAATAACAACATCATTAATACATCTCAATTGTTGTTGAATACAACTGATACTATGATTACAACTGAAAACACAAACTTATACAAAGCACAACTCAAAAGAGCTCTGGATGCTCCGAACGCATACGACTCTCTAACTCCCAAGTGGCTTCTTCAGTGCCTCGACGCTGCCACTGCACTAAGACAAGAGGAATGATCTTATTCCGCAACACCTTATCTTTGCGATCTAGAATCTGAACTGGTCGCTCCACGTAAGACAAATCCGTATCAAGTTGAACTTCAGATGGATGTAAGATGTGCGACTCATCTGCTACATAACGTCTCAACAAGGATACGTGGAACACATCATGAATACTTGATAGGTACGGCGGCAACGCAAGTCTGTAAGCTAAATCTCCCACACATTCCAGTATCTCGAATGGACCAATAAATCTCGGAGACAGCTTACCCTTGAGACCAAATCTCAAAATCCTGCGAAAAGGCGAAACTCGGAGAAACACCTTCTCACCTGGCTGAAAATGAAGAGGTCGACGCTTTGTGTTCGCATAACTAGCCTGTCGATCCTGAGCAGTCTTAATCCGCTTCTTGATTACTGCAACCTTATCTATAGCCTGCTGGACTAACTCCGGTCCCTCTACCTGTCGTTCCCCGACTTCATCCCAGAATAATGGAGTACGACAACGTCGCCCGTACAACGCCTCAAATGGTGCCATACCAATACTACGATGATAGCTGTTGTTGTACGCGAACTCAATCAAAGGCAAATGATCCTGCCAAGCGGGTCCGAAATCCATAACACAGGCTCGCAACATATCCTCAAGCGTACGGATAGTCCTCTCTGATTGACCGTCAGTCTCCGGATGATAAGCAGTACTCAGACTCAGTGTAGTACCCAAAGCTGACTGGAAACTACCCCAAAACCGTGAGGTAAAACGAGGATCTCTGTCACTAACAATACTGACAGGCACTCCATGCAAACGTACAATCTCCTGAATGTACAATCGAGCCATACGATCGAAAGTGAAATCACGATTATACGGCAGAAAATGAGCAGACTTGGTGAGTCGATCCACCACTACCCAGATAGCATCGCTGTTCCTCGAAGATAATGGCAAGTGAGTAATGAAATCCATCGTAATATGCTCCTACTTCCATTCTGGAATAGGTAAGTTCAACAACAATCCTCCCGGTTGACGGTGCTCTGCCTTAACCTGCTGGCAAACTAGACACTTGGAGACAAACTGATACACGCTGCGCTTCATCCCTTTCCACCAAAACCGCATCCTCAAGTCTCTATACATCTTGTTGCTTCCTGGATGAACACTTAACTTGCTTCGATGCGCCTGAGACAATATCTCGTCCCTCAAAGTGTCATCCTCTGGTACTACAACCCGATTAGATAAGCACAGAAGACCATTGGACTGATAATGGAAATTGCTATCACCACCAACTAACCGAGCTAATCTCTGAGTCTTGAGATCAGACATCTGAGCTTCTCGAATCCGAGTGAACAAATTGGGCTCAGATAAAATGGTAGCAACACGAATGCTCTCCATACCTTTCCGATGCTTGAAGTTAAACCCCAACGAGCAACTATCCTGGATGGCACTAGTCATAGCACAAGTCTGAAGTGCAGAGGCTCTCACCTTGCGACTAAGCGCATCAGCTGTGAGATTCGCAGAACCTGGATGGTACTTGATCTCGCAATCATAATCCTTCAGCAAATCCATCCAACGACGTTGCCTCATGTTCAACTCAGCCTGAGTGAACAGATATTTCAGACTCTTATGATCAGTAAAGATTTCAAACTGAACACCGTACAAATAATGACGCCAAATCTTCAGCGCAAACACAATAGCTGCCAATTCCAGATCATGAGTGGGATACTTCTCCTCGTGAGATTTCAGCTGTCTGGAAGCATAAGCAATCACATGACCGTTTTGCGTCAACACACACCCTAAGCCTTGAGTGGAGGCATCGGTGTAAACACTGAAACCATCAGATCCTGACGGTAACGCCAAAACAGGTGCGGAAGTCAGAAGTCGACGAAGCTCTCTGAAACTATCTTCGCACTCGGATGACCACTCAAATGGAACATCCCTCCGAGTAAGTTGCGTCAATGGTCTGGCTATCTGAGAGAAATTCACGATGAAGCGACGATAATACCCTGCCAGACCTAGAAAACTACGGATCTCAGCCACCGTCGTCGGACGTGACCAATTCAGCACTGCTTCAATCTTGCTGGGATCCACAGAAACTCCTTCCTTGGAAATCACATGACCAAGGAATACCACACGATCAATCCAGAACTCGCACTTACTCAGCTTAGCATACAATTGCTTCTCGCGAAGAATCTGCAACACAATCCTCAAGTGTTGGGCATGCTCTTCCACACTGTGGGAAAAGATCAAGATATCGTCAATGAAAACCACCACAAACTGATCCAGAAAATCTCGGAAGACTCGGTTCATCATATCCATGAACACCGCTGGCGCATTCGTCAATCCGAATGGCATAACTAGAAACTCGTAATGCCCATAACGAGTACGAAATGCAGTCTTGGAAATATCATCATCTCTGACTCTCATCTGATGATAACCCGATCGCAAGTCGATCTTGGAGTAAACAGAAGTACCCTGAAGCTGATCGAACAAGTCATCAATACGGGGTAAAGGGTACTTGTTTTTGATCGTCACCCGATTCAGCTGGCGATAATCAATGCACAACCGCATCGATCCATCCTTCTTCTTGACAAACAAGACTGGAGCTCCCCAAGGCGAAACACTCGGGCGAATATAACCCTTATCAAGAAGATCCTGCAATTGCTGCTTCAGCTCTCTCATCTCTGACGGAGCAAGACGATAGGGGGCACGAGAAATCGGTGCAGTCCCTGGCATTAAATCTATGCCAAATTCCACCTCTCTAACCGGAGGAAAACCAGGAATCTCATCTGGGAAAACATCAGGAAATTCACAAACCACTGGAATATCCTCTAGACCAACACTACCGGTGGATGAATCAATCGCATAGATGAGGTAGCCTTCCCCGCCCGACTCTAAAGCACGACAGGCTTTCAGAGCAGATACCACTGGCATCGGAGGTCGCGCTCCCTCACCATAGAAAAACCAACTAAAGCTTTCAGTCGTACGAAACTGAACAAGCTTCTGGTAACAATCCACAGTAGCTCGGTAGGTAGTCAATAAGTCTATACCCAAGATACAATCAAAATCTTCCATCTCTAGGATCATAAGATTCGCAGTCAACTCGTTACCCTCAAAATCTAAGGGACAACCCATCACTAGACGCTTCGCTAACACCGAATGACCCATCGGAGTAGAAACAGAAAGAATGACGTCTAGAGAAACATAGGGTAACCTATGACGCTTAACAAATCGTGCAGAAATGAAGGAATGAGAGGCTCCTGTATCAATAAGAACAAAAGCAGGAATACCGCATAAATGAAAAGTACCTGCTATGACTCTCTCCGTCTCATCTGCAGCCTGATCCTGGTTCAGCGCAAAAACCTGACCTTGGGCACGAGGTCGAAGATTCGAACTACCCACTGCCTGACCCTGCCTCCTCTGCTGAACAGTCGTCTGAGATCCAGAACCGGATCCTGCTCCACCTCGCAACTGAGGACAATTCTTCTTAATATGCCCCATCTCTCCGCACTGATAACAAGCTCCTGCGGCTACTCGGCATTGCTCCGATGGATGGTTCTTCCCACAATGCGCACAAGACTCCTTCTTCTTACCAAAGCGGAAAACACCACTAGATCGAGATCCAGATCCAGAAGAAGATGAACCAGATTTCTTGAATGACTGAGATCGAGGCCTCAAAGTACTCGGAGGTCTAGAAGAAGAAAGAATAGCCCTACCACGCTGGAGACTGATCTCTGCCTGGCGACACCGGTTCACTAACCCATCATAAGAAGTAGGATTATCACAGACAGTGACTCGATCAAAGATCTCCTGATTAAGGCCCTGGAGGAAATGATCATACTTGGCCTCAGAACTGCCACTGATATGAGGAGCGAAGGGTAACAACTCAAAGAATTTCTGCTGATACTCATCAACAGACATACTCCCCTGCTTAAGGTTCAGGAGCTCAATCGTCTTGGCCTGGCGAAGGGCTGGAGGAAAGTACAGCTGCATGAACGCTGCACGGAAATCGACCCAAGTCGCTCTACCCTGCGACTGAACTATCGGCGCAGAAGTCGATCGCCACCACCTGCGAGCACGGCCCTCGAGAAGAAAACTAAGGGTCTCCATCTTCTGCTCATCGGTGCACTGGAATGCGCGGAAACAACTCTCCATGCGCTCTAACCAATCCTCCGCATCATCGGGAGTCTCACCGCCAACTAAAGGCTTAGGCCCCATCTGCATGAAACGATGCATATCGAAACGCATAGGACCATCCCGACGATGACGATGCTCACGATGACGTCTATGATCGTCCTGGTCACCCCATCGACCTACACTCCCCTGACTACTCCCGTCATCAAAATGGTCAGCCATCGCTACAAGATAGAATAGGGAAAATGGTAAAATGGTCAACGGAAATCCCAAAACAGAATCTATATCCCAAAATCATACGCATGCTCTGATACCATAAATGTAGTGACCCGTTCCAGAATCACCTACTAATCAAAAACTAAGCATGCAATTAACCTAATTAATTATAATCAGAGATAACAGCGGAAATATGGCCAACAACATTAGTTATACAACCCAATCGAAATCGAAGTCTAGACTAACTCAAAATGAAATATCCAGTACAACCATATCGAATCAAATGGAAAACACTGAAAACTAAACCAACCAGCTACTCAACGTCCTCCTCCTGCTCCTCCTGAGCCATCCAACCTGAGGCCTGCCCCGTGGGAATGGGGTGTCCAAGAATAAACAAAACCGAGGACGTGAGCGATAAGAACGCCCAGTACAAAAGTATGAGTATACAAACCTATATGAAATGCACATGCTATGATATGATACCAGGGTAGTCAAGAAACAGGAATCACAAAGGATCTCAAAATGCTCAGTCTAGAGGCGCCAAGTGGATAGTGCCGCGCGGTCCAACCTCTGGGTCACTGCATCCACTACAAGACAGACGTGGACCTAAAATGTCCCGGACCACCGAAGCCCTCCCGACCCGTCGGCCACTGTGTACTCTCGGTGTCCATGCGTCCACAAGACAGGGCTGAGCGGCCCCAAGATATAGCTTATCTCGAAAGAGATACAGCTCAACAGTAAAGGCTATCTCGAAGGAGATACGGCTCAACATGAAATGCAACGTGCAGTAATAACCGTGATATAATAACATGCATCATATGACATATAACAATGCAGCAAATACTCATGCAACATATATATGAATGTATACTCAACCAGGATATCTCGGATAGTACTTTCGTACCTCTATCACAGCAAGCCTAGCCTTACGCAACACCGCTAATCAGGTCTAGCACAAGCCTACGCATCAAAAGCATACTCAATCAATACTACCATGCTCGACTAGCAAAACCAGTACTCCCTAGTACTACCAAAGGTTTAGGGTTTACCTTCGTCCGTCGACAGCCCTTTGATGTCGATTGCCTTGAAACTCAGGCGCCGCTACGCTACTACTCCTGGCAGCTCTTAGCTATCGCTCGACCAACAACTAACCCTAGAAACCTTCCAAACTCTCCAAAATGAGAGAAAACTCAAGAAATTGGCAAGTCAAAATGAGGAAATCCGAGCACTATTTATAGGCCATGTTCGGATCCTCCGAACAACACTTCGGAACGTCCGAACGCTACGTGTCCATTGGCTCTTGACAGCTCATGATCGGATCCTCCGATCATACACTTCGGACCGTCCGAACATGCATGGAAAATGACGTGTCGATCAACACTTGACACCTATGATCGGATTCACCGAACTACACTTCGGATCGTCCGAACTCTTCGGTGCTTCCGAACCCTCTTCGGTCCGTCCGATCATGACCATAGCCAAAATTACACCTTAAACCTTCTTAATCACCATTACTCCGTTAATTACCCAATTTGGAATTCGGGCTACTACACAATGAGACAGCATAATTGTACTGATTTGGTGGATCACTGTAGAAGTTATTTTATTCCTATCATGAAATAGTGAACGTTGAAGATAAACAGACTTTTAATGATTCTGATGAGAAGCAATAAAGAATCACATGTGTGAGAGAGAAGTGTGACCGCTTCGAAAGAATTGTTAAACTCAAATCTAGACCCTCTTGCATAACCAGGTGTGTGTTCATGGCAAAAAATGTATCTGTGAAATATATCTTAATTAACATATACAGCAGAACAATTCAAAGACATCATGCCTACTGGGCAGTTAGTAAAGCAAATATATTTCACAAGAAAATGTTCAGAGGGTAACACCTACCTATTTTATGCATGATTTGATTGTAAAATTTCATCACCAAGATTTGTAAATTTCATTCATGTTGAAGACTGTTGGAAATTTGAATTAAATTTAAAGTTTGAATGAAAATATGGCTCATGAATGTGGGAGTGTCTTTTGGCTCTCCACATTCTTGAGTTAGTTGTGGCTCATTATTGCGGAAGTGTCTTTTGATTTTCTACATTCTTGAGTTAAGTCGAAAATTTTGACTTTTCGTATTCTTGAGTTAATTGCAAGATTAATTAATTGAGTTAATTAATTTTACATGACTTTTGGTCTGCATTTCAGAGCTTATAAATAGTGTATTCATTTCCTCTATCCATATGTGTACGCACACACACACACACACACTCAAGCATTCTCTTGTATTTCATATTGTTAGCTTTTTGTTTAGCATCCGTTAAGTTTTTGCGATAAAGTAAAGGAATGTCTTCAGTTCGCCGATGTAGTTACTTCGTGCTAAACTGTTGTATGGTTTTGTTGTTGCATTCTGAGAAACAGTTGTCCGTCCTGATTCTCGAAGCATCGTCGGAAGGAACAAATCTGTTTCAAAAAAACTGGACTTGGTACATACCTCGATTTAATTTACTGATTTCTTATTGTTTTACATACTCGATATTCTTATTTTCAGTTACATACTGCTTTTGCTTAGAGCTATGTTGTATCTATACAATCCAAATTTCGTTACCGCTCAGGAACTGTCATATCATACTTCAAATTTTAGCATTTTGGCTCACACTTTCATTAGCTAATTAATGCAAGTCATCTTGTATACCAGATGTTAAAGCCAACAGTACAAAGATTGTTCTACATTCCTTTAAATATTATGCAATACAGCAAGTTCATAAAATAAATCCTTGTTCACAATATTTATATGACAAAATTAAGACAGTGGCAATTCGTTGACGATTCAAGCAAGTGTGTCAACTGTCCAGCGTGTTCATGAAACCGCCCATGAAGCCAGCACCATTGCAATTGCCACAGAGGATCTCTTTTTTACCCCTGTCATCGAAAGGTTGAGTCAAATTACCGACATTATGATAGTTGAGAAAACACTGATGCAAAAACTTGACCATTAGTAAGACAAGACATGATAACAAGGAACTCAAACATGGCTTGTTTTCCGGCTAGTCTTGTTTAACCATCTCAGAAATTTAGAAGTCGTTATCATCAACACGTTCTAGACGAGTTTTGCTAGAGATATGTTACATCATTTACCCGGTTGAAAAAAAAACATGAGAGAGGATTTCTTTCGGTGATAGAGGATTTCTTTCGGTGGTTGATGCCCTCTCGTTAAACACTTAGGTGTTGGGGAAAACCCATAAACCGCATAATCCATCACGTTAAATCATTAAGAATTTGACTGAAAACCTAAGCGGAAGCGTACCTGAAGCCATAATCCTGAATTGTTTAGAACGTGTTTTGATCTTCCAGATCTACGCGCTCTTTCCTTGAGAGAATCCTTTAGTTTTGTCTTCAGAACTATTTTCTTAATGAGGGAGAGAATAGTGAAAGTGATAACGCGAGATCTGGGGACCATGACCCATATTTATAGATAATGATTACCAATATCTTCTGATATTTCCGTTTTAGCCCATCATAAAAACAGAAATTACACTTATGTCTCTACACATTAAAGGCCCACAGCCCATTTGATACATTAAAGCCCAATAACCCGAAACATTAATTGATCACTTTATTTTGGGCTTAACTTAATAGACAACCCACACACATAATTATTCACATATAAGCCCATATAAATAAATTGATCCAACAATCTCCCACTTGGGCTATATGTGCAACTTTATAATTATGTTTGTGAAAATAACCTTATGAGCTCAAAATTGTTGTCATTCCGAAATGTATCTATAACCAATCCGGTCCATCAATCACATCAACATAGGATCAAAGCAGTCTTCGCTACACTCAAGGTAACTAGACCCATCAATGGTCACATATGCCAACACAACTGAATGACATGGATCATGAAATGGATGTGTAGCATGGAAATTTCATGCAATGTGACCGTAACATGCCTATTTCCAATTGGTCCTCCCTTTAACCTTATTGAGATCAAACTTTAAATCATAATCAGAGTGTGACTTAACTTGAAATTTATTTCTGCAGAAAATAAGTTTACATAACTGTAACTGAAAATGTCTACAACTGAAAAGCATTTAAAATAGCAAACTCCCACTAAAGCTGAATTTCCTCAATTGACATAACACCCATACAAGCAGTGTGCTCATGAAACTGTTTGGGTGGTAGTCCCTTAGTAAGCGGATCCGCAACCATGGAGTTTGTACCGATATGCTCAATAGACAACTTTCCACTCTGAATTCTTTCTTTAACAACCAGAAACTTGATGTCAATATGTTTTGACTTCGTCGAGCTCCTGTTGTTATTGGAATACATAACTGCTGATTTATTGTCACAATATAATCTTAGTGGTTTTTCAATGCCATCAACAATGCGCAGTCCCGTGACAAAATTTTGCAAACATATTCCGTGATTGGATGCCTCGTAACACGCTACAAACTCAGCTGCCATGGTGGAAGAGGCTATAAGTGACTGTTTAGCACTCTTCCAGGAAATGGCACCTCCAGCAAGGAGATAGATGTAGCCCGACGTAGATTTCATACTATCTTGGCATCCAGCAAAATCGGAGTCAGTATATCCAATGATCTCAAGCTGATCCAACCTCCGATATATGAGCATGTAATCTTTTGTTCTCTGTAGGTACCGTAAAACCCTTTTGACTGCTTTCCAATGTTCCACTCCTGGATTACTTAAATATCGTCCCAACATTCCTGTCACGTACGCAATATCTGGACGTGTACAAACCTGAGCATACATCAGACTCCCCACTGCAGATGCATAGGGAACCTTCTGCATTTCTTTTTCCTCAAAATCATTCTTTGGGCATTGTTTGAGACTAAATTTGTCTCCCTTAGCCACAGGGGTATCTGTTGGTTTACAATCTTGCATTCCGTATCGCTTGAGAACTTTCTCGATATAGCCTTTATGAGATAATCCAAGAATACCCCGAGAACGATCCCGATGTATCTGAATACCCAGTACAAAAGATGCATCACCAAGATCTTTCATCTCAAAATTCTTAGCTAGAAATCTCTTGGTTTCATGCAACAACTCTATATCGTTGCTAGCGAGCAGAATGTCATCAACATATAAAACCAGAAAAATATGCTTACTCCCACTGAACTTATGGTACACACAATCATCGACCAAATTCATCTCAAAACCAAACGAGATGATCACTTGATGAAATTTGAAATACCATTGTCGCGATGCCTGCTTGAGCCCATAGATGGATTTCTTTAATTTGCAAACCATATTATTTGTGTCTTTGGTCACAATTTTCTGGCTGCACCATATAAATCGTTTCATCAATGTCACTATTTAGAAATGCAGTCTTTACATCCATCTGATGAAGCTCAAGATCGAAATGCGCCACCAAAGCCATTATAATCCTTAAAGAGTCTTTCGAAAAAACCGGAGAGAAAGTCTCTTTATAATCAATGCCTTCTTTCTGTGTAAAGCCTTTAGCGACAAGACGAGTCTTATATCTTTCCACATTGCCTTTCGAATCCCTCTTGGTTTTAAATATCCATTTGCAACCAATGGGCTTCGTACCTTTAGGCAATGGGACAAGATCCCATACGTCATTGTCCTTCATGGACTTTATCTCCTCATTCATGGCATCATTCCACTTTTGAGAGTTAGAACTATCCATGGCTTGACGGAAGTTAATAGGATCATCCTCCATCAATCCAATGTCTGCCTCATGTTCTTGAAGAAATACAATGTAATCGTCCGACACTGCATTTCTCCGCTCTCTAGTGGATCTCCTTAATGGCATAGGTTCTGGAGGTGCTTGAGTTTGTTCATCTGGAATGGGAGGATCTCTAATATTGTCTTCCTGTATTGTGTTTTGGTCAAAGTGAGGAATATGATCCTGATCAAAGTCCAAGACACCTGTGGGAATATTTACATATTCCTCTTCAAAGACAATATCACTTACTTTATCTCCCCCCGCAAACTCAACATCCTCAAAGAACCTGGCATTTCCTGACTCAAAAATCGACTTACTCGTGGGATCATAAAACTTGTACCCCCTGGATCTTTCAGAGTATCCAATAAAATAACAACTGACCGTCCTTAAGTTCAGTTTCTTTTCATTAGGCTTGTAAGGCCTTGCCTCAGCTGGACATCCCCAACGTGCAGATGCTTAAGACTGAGCTTTTTACCCGTCCAAAGTTCATAAGGGGTTTTGGTCGCTGCCTTAGTTGGAACCCTATTAAGGATATATGCTGCGGTCTTTAGCGCTTCTCCCCAGAGTGATTCTGGTAAGGTAGAATGACTGATCATACTCCTCACCATGTCCTTAAGCGTTCTGTTTCGTCTTTCAGCAACACCATTCATAGTGGGCGAACCCGGCAAGTGTACTGTAGGACGATACCGCATTCCTCTAGGAATCTAGCAAAAGGTCATGGACGTTGTTCACCTGAACCGTCATATTTACCATAGTATTCACCACCACGGTCAGATCTAACGCTTTTAATCTTTAAGCCAAGTTGATTTTCAACTTCAGCTTTATAGTTTTTGAACACATCCAATGACTGTGCCTTTTCATGAATGAGATAAATGAAGCCATATCTTGAAAAATCGTCTGTGAACGTTATAAAATACTGTTGACCATTCCAAGAAGCCGAAGGGAATGGTCCAAAAATATCAGTATGTATAAGTTCTAAGGCGCCTGAACACCTATTGGCTTCAAATCTTCTTTTGTTGGTTTGTTTTCCCTTTATACAATTAACACAATTATTAAAATCTGTGTAATCTAAAGGTTCGAGAATTTCGTCTGACACAAGTCTCCTTATTCTCTTTTCAGAGATATGACCCAATCTTTTGTGCCATAACACAGCTGAATCCTCACTGGTTAATTTTCTTTTAGTGCCTCTACTTGTTTGCAGGGTTTCATTAAATGAAGCAATAACATCCAAAAAATAAAGATTATCGTAACCTGATAAAGAACCAGAACCAACCAATTTTGAATCGAGAAACAAACTGAATATTCCATTTCCAAACGAACAAGAATAACCAAATTTGTCCAATGAAGAAATGGAAATCAAATTCCCCCTAAAAGACGGCACAACAAATGTTTCAGGAAGATCCAAATATATTCCAGTCTTTAACAACAATCTAAATTTTCCTATTGCCTCAACTTCAACTTTGTTGCCGTCACCAACATAGATGAATCTTTCAGCATCACTTGGTTTTCGGCAATCCAGGCAACCCTGCATACACACTGATGTGAGTTGTTGCACCAGAATCTATCCACCACGTGTGTCTAGTCACTGAAGTTAAATTAACCTCAGAACAAACCATATTCAGAAGCATACCTTTCTTAGCACGCCAAGCGTGATAATTACTGCATTGCTTCTTCATATGCCCATCACTGCCACAGAAAAAACAACCAGAACTTTGAGAATCACTAGGGTTCTTCTGTTGTTTCTTCGAAGGCTGTGTATCCGCAGCAACCTTATCCTTCCTTTTCTTTCCTTTGTCCTTCGAGGTAGAGGCATAATGAGCACTTTCAGTCTTGTCTTGCTTCAACCTTTCCTCTTCCTGTACACAGTGCGAGATGAGCTCATTCAGAGACCAAGTCTCTTTCTGACAGTTATAACTCACCTTGAACTGGTTAAACTGAGTAGGAAGAGATATCAAAACCAGATGCACCAGCAAGTCCTCAGAGAGGTCAAGCTTCAGTGCTTTCAATTTTGAAGCAAGATGAGACATTTCCATAATGTACCCTGATGTTGCCCTTACCCTTGAACCTCATTGAAACTAGGCTTGCCAAAAGTGTACCAATTTCAGACTTTTCACTTTTAGCAAACCTCTTTTCGAGGTCTTGAAGGAAAGCCTTAGCTGTAGCAATGTCGCTAGACATTGTGCCCCTGAATGTTTCTGGAATGGCCCTCTTCATGATCATCATACACATGCGATTTGATCTCTCCCACCTTTCAAACTCCCTCTTTTCATCAAAGGTACTCTTATCCGTAATGGCGGGAGGAGAGTCGATCCTTATCGCAAGGTCTAAATCCATGACTCCGAGAACTATCAACAAATTCTCTTGCCTTGATTTAAAATTCGAGCCATTTAACATAGGAATAGAATTTATGTTGGAATGAATATTTGCAGGAGTCAAATCTGAACAGAGAACAAAAACAAAACATACATGCTCAACCAAATATCCAAATAAAATAATCAATAAATTCAAATAATGTAAACCCCCATAAACAGAATATCGAGCACTCCACTAATGTTTCATCTTTGGACAAAAGATTAACTTGTAAGTGATATCCTGGCGCAGCAGTCAAACACTGATAGTAACTATCATGTCAAATAACAACCTTCCTTTGGGCCGATTTATTATTCACATGAAAAACCGAACAACTATCACATGTTTACCACCACAATTACATATGTGATTATATTAAATATTAACCTTCCTTTGGGCCGATCAATATTCATATAAATCACATATACCCAAAATCCTTTTGTATTTCAAAATAAAATTAATTTTCATAAAAGATGTCACTTTGGCGACATTTTATTTCAATTAATCAATTTTAAAAATACATATAACCTTATCATTATTTGAATTAATGAAAATTTAACCTTGATCGAATAACCTGAACCAAAAAAAAAAATTAAATTTTCGGAAATTCCGTACGGGCCGGGCCGACCGGCCCGAATCCGTACTGTTCGGGATGACCCGGTCCATATGACCCGACCTGAATCCGTATGGGTCGGGTCGACCCGATCCGTAAGACCCGGCCCGAACCCGTATGGGTCGAGTCGACCTGTTCCGTACGACCCGAAGACCCGACCCGAAACCGTATTTTTTTTAAAAAAATTAAAAAAAATCCGAATTTTTGATTTTCCTCTTAAATATTTTGTTGAACAAAAACCGGAAGAAAAATCGAAATCTTATACCAAATCTTTAAATTTTACAACCAAATCTTTTTTACCAAAACTGAAACTTTAAAGGATTTGGTTTTAACCAAAATATTTTCCAGATCTGAAACATTATCAAAAAAAAAAAAAATTCAGATCTAAGCCAAAATAATTTTCAGATCTGAAACCGTATCAAAATATTTTCAGATCTGAAAACATATCAATATATTTTCCAGATCTGAAGACATATCAAAAAAAATTTAAACAAAATTTTCTTTTCCAGATCTGGATCCAAATAATATGCAAAACTTTAAACAAATCTCAATGATTCAAACATGAATGGCTCTGATACCACTTGTTGGAGAAAACCCATAAACCGCAGAATCCATCACGTTAAATCATTAAGAATTTGACTGAAAAATTAAGCGGAAGCGTACCTGAAGCCATAATCCTGAATTGTTTAGAACGTGTCTTGATCTTCCAGATCTACGCGCTCTTTCCTTGAGAGAATCCTTTAGTTTTCTCTTCAGAACTATTTTCTTAATGGGGGAGAGAATAGTGAAAGTGATAACGCGAGATCTGGGGACCATGACCCATATTTATAGATAATGATTACCAATATCTTCTGATATTTCCGTTTTAGCACATCATAAAAACAGAAATTACACTTATGTCTCTATACATTAAAGGTCCACAGCTCATTTGATACATTAAAGCCCAATAACCCGAAACATTAATTGATCACTTTATTTTGGGCTTAACTTAATAGACAACACACACACATAATTATTCACATATAAGCCCATATAAATAAATTGATACAACATTAGGTTCCTAGACCTTTGCAATGAGCCTTAAACAAATCTCAGGCTCTGATAGCTTAAGGGATTCAAGAATCATATTTCATCATTGAAAATTCAAACATCTTTGGGAAGAAATTCAAATCTTGATTCATGCAGTAAAAGTTAGGACACCATACCTGCAAAGCCAACATAATCCACCAGCTTTGAACTGCCCGTTAAAGTGATCAACAGAATTGATTCCAGTACCTTTACATTGGTTACATTGTTTATTACCTGCTCAATTTTCAGAAAAAAAAAGGATCAATAGTTTGTGACACAGAACATAAAACTTTGCTTACTTATATTACACAATGAATGCATTAGGAAAGGAAGAGGTATGCTTACAAAATGCATATCCATTCAACTTTTGCATAAAAATGAAAAGCTTAATTAAATTTAGCTCCCCCCCAGCTGAAGTAACGACAAAGACATGCTTAATCGACAAATCAATGTTGAAAACCTTCTCCATGTGGCATGGTGATGTTTAAAAGAAAATAATCAAAACATGGCCTATAACCAAACTTTACAAAGATGTAAAGAATATTATGCACCCAAGAAAATATTAGGACCAAAAATGGAAGAGAAGAGCACAAAACGGAGAGAAAAGGAAGAGAAGTAAATAGACAATAAAACACCAAACCAGTTAGCTATACTTTCGATTTCAGCTTTAATGAGAACTGTTGATGGATAGGTTACTATAGATTTTGGGCATAAGTTCATTACTTTCATTTCACGTACCATTCTAGGAACTAAAACTCTATAAACACCACAAAAGTTTCACTAACCATTCCCTTCACACTCAGTGCAAAGTATGCTATTCACTTTGGTGCTTGGTTCGCTGTCTGTAGCCTGCAAATGAGAAAAGATCAAGTGAAATGCGTTAAAACAGAATGATGGCTTAAAATGAAAGGTGAAGTAGGAGGAAATATATAACAAAAACTTTTAACAACGAACAATCAAATGATTGCGAACAGGACGTTATAATAATAGCCAACTAGCATTCAGTGCAGGACCATGGGCTCCCAAAGGTAATAAATAAGATGTTTCCAATATGGCTGCAACAATGGTCTGTAAGATGAATGTGATTCTTGGTAGCAAACCTGTTCTTTGTCACTTAGTGCGTTATGGAGTCTGGACAAGAAAAGTCTCGAGTCTTGGAATATGTATTTTGCGGCCTTGGTTCTCCATTCAACAACACCAAAACTCTCACCATAGTTATAGATGCTCCACCATTATAACTCTCATCTTGTTTCGGCCTTTTCTAAATCGTGTTTCACAATTTTCCTTGGACGTAAGATGTCAAAGCCAATGGGCATAACTGCCTTATAAAACCCGAAATTCACATTGGACAGGCTACATTTTTAAAAGTGAGTTCAGCAACTAGATAGCAAGACTCCATAATTCTCCATCAAAATATCATTTCATGGCTCAAATTCAAGAAAACATGACAAAATGGCATTAAATGTAAACGGGACACTCACTAACCTTAACCTTTAAAGACTCAAATGCAGCAGTTTTCGAGCTGTAACTTGTGTCTCTTGTCCAATTCACCTTCTTACTAGTGTAGCTGTGACCAATCAGTCCTAAAAAATAATGGAAAAAACCGACTTAATTTCACATAAAACATAGCAAATCCATAGATAAATGGACTAAGAAACACCGGCGAAACAAGCAGCAAGAAAAACATTAAGAATACACCTTCATTTGCAGAAAACCAGTTCATTTTGACTGATGAATACACATCAGAGAAGCAATAAATTCTTGAAAAGATAAAAGCACACGCATTAAGAGACAGATTGAGAAAAAGAGTACCAGGTTTCTCGACAGTATTTAAGGAAACGAGAGTTGAGAAACAAAGGGAGTTTGCCATTTCTTGAAAATCTTTGATTTTTTTTTCAGAGAATGGATTGAAGCGGCAAACTGTCGATTGCAGCCACGAACGGAGCAGCGAACTAGATAAGGTAATCGCACTTCAAGTGATATCTCATTATCTTTTGTTTATTTAAGTACACTAATATCAATTTTCAATTATAAATTACATAAGATTTGTTTTATCACAATTAAATAGGATCTTGGTATAAAATATAAGAGAAAATATTTTACATTACTCTCATCTAAAAGTATATGAGCGAATTTTTTCATGAGATGAATCAACACGATTCATATTTAAAATAAAAATAATAATATTTTTAACATAAAAAAATCGAATCGAGTTGAAGATATGTCTCATAAAATTGAATTGTAAAACCATCTCATAAATATTTTTTTTTAAAAACAAATATATCATACATAAATATTCTTCTTATAATTGTATTATTACTAATGTGTGCCTTATTGGGTAAATTGCGATGGCACCTTAAGTAAAATTTTGAAAAAGCAAAAAACATTTTTTAATAAAATTAATTGCATTTATGATCTTCTATGTTTGTATTATTATGGTTTTGATCCTCTGTATTTTTAAATTTTAGTTTTAGTCTGACTGTTATTTTAATTTTTTTAAAAATTATAGTTCTTTTCTCGAAATGACGTTGATGTGACACTAATACATAGCTCATCTAGTGGTTACATGATTAGTGACACGTTGCGGAAATAAGAAAATGCATGGCTAAGACTTAACAAATGAGATGTTTTTTTAAGAATAATTAAACATCTCACTTGTTACCAACTCTAAAGGGTGTATTTAATGTAGGAGATTTATTGATTCTTAATGACTTTTATAGATTTTAAAAATCTAGATATATTTAATTAAGACTTTTACATACTCTATAGAAGTCTAGTGATATTCAAAATAGACTTTCATAGAGTTTTAAAAAGTCATGTGATATTCAACATTAACTTTTAAAAACTTTATAAAAGTTTATAGGTATTCAAAGTTTCAATAAACTTTTAATAATCTCATGGAACACACAAATATTAAAGCCTAATGTATAACTATAAATTGTCAAAAATTATATTTGGTTCAACTCAAAGATTTGGATGGATTTTTAAAACTCCTAACTAATACATAAGCTATTTATTTTTCTCTATGTCGCTTCACATCACCTCTTTTCTTATCGTCTCTTCTCTCATCTATCTCTATCACTCTCAAATTTTCGAAGTGTATCTTTATATATATTTTTATATTTCCTCTTCAAATTTTTCATTTTTTACCTGATTGTTCATTTAATAATTTTTTATTTTAATATCATAAGAAATTTTGAATTCAAAAATTACACACAATGATTTTTAATCTATGATTTATACAAATTAATGTAATATTCAATAGTAATAAAATATGATCCAAAAAATATCGCTTAATTCTTAATAATTGAATAGCCTTTCAATAACCATGATTTTTTAAATTCTTTTTAGTATTTTCAATTAATATATAAGTTTTGATATTTTTATACAAAATTATATCCACACAATGATAAATAATAATCTTTTCACACGTATATTTTCAATTCAAAAATAAGGTTATAGATTAATCATTTGATATATTTTAAAAAATTTACAAATATGCATACAAAATCACATATATACATATGTAAAGATTAAATGTTTAACTTTAAACAAATAAATTTATTTATTAATATAAATATTGAAAAATTATTTCAAACTGATTAATAATATGTGATAATTAAGTATAAAATTTATAAAATTATATAAAAAAAATTCACAAAAGTTTATAAAAATCTTGCAAAAAAAACTATATGAATCCATATAAATCTGTGTATAAATCTGTGAGATTCTGTAAAAGTAAATAAAAATCTATCAAATCCATAAAAGTTTATCATTTGAAAAAATTATTAACAATCATCAAAACTCTAAGTTGAATACATCCCGATAAAAATATTTGTATAGATTAATCGTTCAACATATATTTAATATAAAATATTTATAAAACGTTTTATAAATATTTATTCAAAGTAACATAAAATTTTATTTATTTACTGTGAGAAGACCATATTATTAGTATTTAAGGTATGACTTACGAGTGCATAGAGAAGCGATCAACAATGGGGAAAGGTGGTGCTTTGAGCGAAGGTGTCGTGAAGAAGATCGTGCTTTCATACACCTATGTGGCCATATGGATCTTCCTATCCTTCACAGTCATCGTCTACAACAAGTATATTCTCGATCGAAAGATGTATAATTGGCCTTACCCAATCTCCCTTACGATGATTCACATGGCTTTTTGTTCTTCTCTCGCCTATTTACTCGTTCGAGTCTTCAAGGCAGTGGATCCAGTCACCATGTCTTGGGATCTTTATCTGAGATCTGTGGTCCCGATTGGCTTTTTGTACTCTCTCTCCCTCTGGCTTTCGAATTCGGCCTATATTTACCTCTCCGTGTCATTTATTCAAATGCTCAAGGCGCTGATGCCAGTGGCTGTGTATTCCATCGGTGTTCTGCTCAAGAAAGAGGCTTTTAAATCGGAGACGATGGTGAACATGGTTTCGATCTCGATTGGGGTGGCGATTGCTGCGTTTGGCGAGGCCAAGTTTGATTCTTGGGGGGTTGCTCTTCAATTGGGTGCTGTGGCTTTTGAGGCCACTAGGCTTGTGATGATTCAGATCCTGCTTAATTCTAAGGGGATCACGCTTAATCCTATTACTTCTCTTTATTATGTGGCACCTTGTTGCTTGGTTTTCTTGTCAGTCCCTTGGGCATTAGTTGAGTTTCCGTTGTTGAAGGAGAATTCAAGCTTCCATTTTGACTATGTGATTTTTGGAACTAATTCTTTCTGTGCGTTTGCACTTAATCTTGCTGTGTTTTTGCTTGTTGGGAAGACCTCAGCTTTGACCATGAACGTGGCTGGCGTGGTGAAGGATTGGCTCCTGATTGCCTTTTCTTGGTCTGTGATTAAGGATACCGTGACCCCTATTAACTTGTTTGGTTATGCATTGGCTTTCTTGGCAGTAGGCTATTACAATCACTCGAAGTTGCAAGCCATGAAGGCTAAGGAAGCACAGAAGAAGGCGCAACAGGCCGATGAGGAAGCGGGGAGGTTGTTGGAGGGAAAGGAAGTCCAGAATAACGATGGTGATCCCAAAAGGAACGAGTCTCATACTTGACTCATTGGTACTTGACTTCTATATGTGTGATTTTGGATTTTTCTTGAAGTTGAATGCCAAATTGAACATCAGGGTGTTGGTCCTGAAGATGAATGGAGGATGACTGCATGGATGGCCTATTAGGTTCTGCTTTGGTTTGTAGTTTTAGGAGTTTCTTTCTTCTTTTATTAATTTATTGCTTTTTATACTTATACTAGTTGTCACTTCATGTTACTGGGAATTTGAGGTTGCTCCTACTGCCATAATGTGTTTGCGGCCAAAGGATGGCTCGAGGATCAATTTCTTAAGTTTACTTCTGATACAATATACTTGATAATAAAATCGTTTCAGTAGAAACTTGGAGGATTATATTTCGTGTCGACGAACTATAATGCGCAAATTGTTCTTTGCGCGTTGTGATTTTAATGTGCTCGAATTTGATTTATATTTTTTTGTTCTTCCTTGTTCCGTTCACGCGTCAAGATACTATCATGTTTAAGTTAGATTCCTTTTAGGAGCTTTCCAAATTTCTTCCAGAGTCTTTACCAATTGCTAGAAATATCTATGTTTGATTGTTTGTGCTTTTATATTTGTGTTGACGATATGTAGATCAATGATTCCTTTGTCTTACCTATCTTGGCCCTCTTTTTGAATTTGATTCTTTATTCAAATGCATCAGATGGATGGATTGTATTTTGTAGCCCATGTGAATGCAAGCCAAACCTCTAAACTATGTTTTTCTCTGGCTAGAAAATATACTAGCTGCAAAAATCGGCAACGTGTGTCTGGCTATGTTTTGCTAGTCCAAACAGTTATTGTTCTCTGTTTTGGTGGATCATTGGCTCGTTTGTTACGTCTCCATGTTTTCTTTTGTCAATGGCCGTTATGGCGGCGATGTTGTTGTGTTTGTCTGTGTCTATATTTATTGATATTGTATCCATCCTGAGCCTCTTATAGAGTAATATGCTTTCTTCCTGTTATCACCTTTTGTTCTTCATGTTTAAACTTGAACCCGTGAGATTATTGGATTGGAAAGACCAAACTGGCTTCAGCGTCCATATGTTATATCCAATTTAGTGTCGATATGAGTTTTGATATGCTGCACACCTATCGTGCACACCTATGTGAACACCGATGAGGTGTCATTCACCCATTGGATGTGATGAAATATAGAAAAATTGCGCATCCAATGGGTGAGTGACACCTCATCGGTGTTCACATAGGTGTGCACGGTAGGTGTGCAGCATATCAAAACTGTATATTATGTGTGTATTAGTGTATGTATGTACTTGTGTATATTATCTGGTTTAAAATCACTATAACAGGTAATATCAAGAGTTGAATCAATCGGAAGATATTGGGTTCACGTGAGTAGCAATTATTTTTTGATCGTGTTTTATAGCAGTTGCAACGTGATGTTTGGATATTTTACAATAAAATGTTGGGAGTCCCATTATAACTTATACTAAATTATTTTGTATTTCGTCCTCGTTGGTTTGCATGGAGGAGACTTTGTGGTTTGTCACCATTGTTTTGCATGGGGATATATTTTGTTATTATTTTTTACTTTGTTTGGCATGTGCTCACTTACATGAGCCCACATGGGTTGCTTTAAAATAAAAATTAGGGTTCCAATGCTCCAATTTCTTGAAAAAATAAACAGAGTAAGACCAAATATTTGTAGATGGTCACTCGAAATTCATAATAAAGGTCGAGTGGGTCTCATGTGAGACCGTCTCACGGATCTTAATTTGTGAGACGGGTCAACCCTACTCATATTAATAATAAACTTGTTTAACAGATTTATATAAAAAGAAAAAAATTTAGCAGAGGAAAGACTATTGTACCTCCAACCTACAATTGTCGGACCACGTGCTTTAAGGTTACCACCCTTGTGTTATTGAATAACTTTATAGTGTCCATCAATTATACTACAGAGGTCAAGGTAATATTTATAATATATATATTTCGACCACACCCAATGGTCACATATATCATTATAATCAAGGTTCTAAAAAACATGAAGCGTCCCGAACCATATATATCGAGCTCTAAGTTTCTCAAATTTAAGCAAGATTAGCACAAGTTTAAGCGTGAAAAAACTTTATTTATTTTTAGTGTAATTGTAATTATCTCAAACCAATAAATAGATAAAATAATACATTAATATGATACATTTAAGTCTGATGTATTAATTATCATATTTATAAAAACATAAAAATCTAAAAATTTCAATCTTTATTTGTTTTTGCAACTAGAACACTTTAAAAAATACTAAATATTTGTCAAATCATTATTAGATATACTTAATCATAATTAAAATTAAAAAATTATAAATCTAATTTGTTATTTTAAAATAAAAAATAAAAAGACATACCTTCAAAATAAAAAAAATTGTAAAAATAAATAGATGTGATTAATTGTGCTTAAACACGCTTAATTAAACATCTTAATTACGCTTAATTCGGTCAAACTACAGTTTAACCTCTTTTCTCCGAAACAGGGTGTTTTTGTCGAGCTTCAGGCTTAAGCAGACTTTTTAAAATACTGATTATAACTACTCCGCTTAAGCGCGCTTTTTTAGAACACTGATTATAACTACCTACATGATCAAGTAACGATGTACAACGTGGATATTACATATGATGTAATTATTTATCATGTTGATTTCCAACTATTCCTATTTTGGGAGTTTGACCAAATCTAGCAATACACATTTTCAGAACTTTATGTGCAACCAATGTTGAAGATATATAGTTAAAGAGCTTTCAGATACAATACCGTATGTGATCAGAAAAATGTGTCAATAACGTTAAAGGACACACTCCGAGGGTATAAGCATATTATTATAATGAACTTCGCCAATACGAGGATATAATGGAGCTAGTAACATGTCAAGTTATTTTGTGATTCGCGTCGTCGTGACCGTCCACAATCCTGTAGATATCAGGTTGAAAAAGGTGACTGCTACAATAGATGTAGAGTATCTTATAAAGAGATGGGTGTGATATTCAAAATATGATTTAAGTCATTCAACTTTGATAATGTTGGTAAACTTGCAGAAGACTCGACTTCTTGAATATTTCACTACGCATAGGAAAAGCAAATTGATATTTAATTTCAATTAAATACAGAGGTTCAAATATACTTCAACTTCTATAGACTTGTACCAACTTCTACAATAAATATTTTTTAAGACCAGGTTACGGAGATTCTTGGAAATAATTTATTGCCAGTACTTTATTGATGTTTGTATAGAAAGAAATGCTCGAAGTTTTGATATTGAAATTCATCACTGGTGATTATATACGACACAAGAAATCGTCGAGAAAAATCAGAAAGATCAAAATTGAATTCTAGGATTCACGTCATAATCCATGAAAAATGAATATCAAACAAGTGAAAATTTGACTGAAAAATGAATACAAGATAAAAGTTTTGTTTTACCACCAAGAATCCTAGATTGATTTCTGTTGCTATAACTTGCATCAAATATCATGTGACCTCGACAAGAAAGGACCAACATAACAAACAGGTAAATAAAAATACCCATCTTCTAACTTTGATCTTCAGAGCCTCCTACTCTGTCATCTGCAGCTGCTGCAGCCATCAATTCGTCAAATTTATCTGTCTTCCCCAGCACTATCTCAATCTAATTAACAAACATAAATATAATGAAGGACATGTATAACACATTTTATCAATAATAATCTGATGCTTCCATTTTTTATGTGAAACTTCAGTGGTGGGGAACACCATTGAGCCCAAAATACAACATGAATAGCAGATAATGAAAAATCTGCTGTTTCCAGCCAAAAAATAAAGAAAAAAAACAGCAATTGTGATTAAAAAAAGCCTCGTACTTTTATGTCACAAGCATCACCAAATTGTAGAACTTACTTTGGCTTTCGAGGCTGTTCGTCCCCTAGATTCATCTCTGATTTCAACAGTGGAGGTCATGATCTCTGCAAAGCATCACAACATCCTTGTTAATATGGCAACAGGTGTGGCCAGTAGCGGATCGGTACTCATTTCCAGTTTACACATATTTGGGAACAATAGGTAATAGGTTGTAAACAAAAATATACAAAAAAGTATAGCCCTACTCTTCTCAACTGCGAATCCACCATTCTTGAGGATTTCTGCAATGCTCACGACAGTAGAAATAGCTGCAAGAACGCAGAGCATTACGAGTAATGAACTAGATAAGATTCAAGTATTGGAAAAATCACTCTATTATAGTGCAGTACGTAATAGTATATCGCAGAAAAGGCGATTTTTCAAGTTAAGCTTGATAAGTTATAAAGTGAAAATTAGATAGCAGGTGCTCCGGTTAGCAAAATAAATCAGTAACAAAGATAGGAACATTTCAGGATCTTCAAATAGACTACTTCATTCCAAATAGCATTTTTGCTTCATCCTGGTTAGCATTTTTGCTCCATTAATTAATTACTTTGAGGGAGTCACAGATGATAGATTGCATATTGTTTAAATTGTATCTTTAACCAATCAGAGGGAGGGAACAGAAGGTACACACTGATAATTGAAAATTTATTCTGAACACCCTGTCAAAGGTGTTCATTGTATAACTAATAATCTTTTAATTACAGTTAACCAAGAGTTCAATCTGCAACAAGTACATGCATGTAAACAGCCACCTAGACCAGCTAGTAATTCTAGTGAATATTGAGGAAGTTCTCCATTTGAAATAATAGGGCACCCATATACAACTGAGCTCTCAAAACAGTTCTTTAACTCATAATATATTATTATTGATTCCCTAAATAATATTTGAAGGTGGAAAAAGAAACAGCAGAATTGAACGAGAAAATTTGTACAAAAACGCAAGCCGAAGAGGGTTGAATTTTGAACTAGTTAACTAGAATTGCAGCAAAGAGTAGGGATAAACGAGTTGAGCTCCTAAAATTTTTGAGGCACAACTAAGGTCATAAATCTTCAAGTCAAGCTTGAACCACTCAGCGAGTTAGTTGAATAATGATCTAATTCAGAATCGGATACAAATAAGAAATATGCAATGCTCTTTCCCCAGATAAATTCCCTTCCAAAAATGCAAATTAAGACGTGGAAAGCCTTCTCATCACCTGTTAAAATACAAAGATAGGGTTATTAAGTGAGACATATGACTGAAAAGTGAGAAGTCCGTCGAGGAAAAAAACCACTACTAATATCTTCCAATATTAGTAGTGTTATTAAGTGTTATTAAGTGAGACATATGACTGAAAAGTGAGAAGTCCGTCCAGGAAAAAAACCACTACTAATATCTTCCAATACCTTAATCTTCCCCATATTTTAATTCCATTTTGATGATTCCACAATATGCCCTGTAAGTCCCGAACTGCTCTCCACAGACAACTAGATGTCGGACTTCATCTCCCTAAACCAACCCCCATATAACCTACCAGTATTTCTATGCCATATTGCATTCTACTCAAAAGAAATCCCCATGGCCATTTGCAAACCTAGTTGGGAGCCTCCAAAATTCCTTATTTGCAACTCTCCCATCCTCGTGGGTTCAAATTTATTTCCAATCAACCAGACATTTCTGACTTGACTCATAAAATTAACGATACTTCTTCACTAATCACACCTTTAGTTACCTCGAACCTAGACATATAGTAAACGGGAGAGAAAAAAGTACCTATCTAATTAGAATGACCATCTTTCCTTTACAATCATGCTTTATTCCATCAATCTTAAAGTTTAGCTACTTCAGGCACAACAATTTCCTAGAAGATAGAGTTCCATTGTTTTCCTCCTCAAGCGAAGATACAAATATATGCGATTGGAAAGAGTCAAAAAAGCATCCCACTCCTAATGCACAATCAATTATTAAATACACATTTGAGTTGATGACAAAACAGCATTCGTTTCCCAAAACAATCTTCAGTCTGAAATTTAGCCAAACCATATCTAGCAACACAAATAAACTACTCAAATTGTCATCATTCTCATTAAAGAAGTGTAATATGTTGTGTATCGAATACGGGAAACAATGTAAAACTCAAGTATTTAGCATCTTCAAATCTAGATAACATAATTGAATCGGCATATCGGTACAGAAAACCGAAAAAATAAAAACAAGAAATCCAAAAGTACCCATCCCAAGAGCAGAAAGCTCGACCTCATTGTACTGCTGCATGTACCTCTGCACGCATTGAATACACCGCAAATCTCAGATCCACACCATTAAAAAAAACATATTCGGCAAATTCTCCTGAGGATATCAAATTCGAAATACAATAATACCTTGGCTAGATTGACGTAGAAGAAGAGAGGCTTTTTGGTGTTGGAAACCTGAATTCGATTCTTCTTTGGATTATCACCGGCGATGCTGATGTTTCTCACTCCGTCTGCAATTTCCTCCATCTTTGTTAATTCTCTCCACATATCGTAGGTTTACCCACAAATATAAACTTGAATAATAATGATAAAAATTGTCGGTAACAAAGTAAAAATTTATGGATAAAAAGTAAAAATCTCAAACTCTCAAAATTTATTAAATTATATATTTTATAATATTTTTTTCTCGACTCAATTGTGATTTTCTTCACAAATAAGAGATCTGTTTGTAGGAAATCTTTACAAATAATCCTAAAATAAAATACATCATTACCTATATCATCACACACTAATTTTCAATATTTACAACTCTTATTTTCAACATTCAAATATTCAATACACACATTTTAAATATATTTTTCAACACTCCCCTTGTGATGATGATCATAATGATTGTCTTCATTACGTGTTTTTATACTGCCTCGTTAAAAACTTTACTAGAAAAACCCATTGGGATAAAAACCATAGCAAGGGAAAAAGAGTGCAGTCACGTAAACTCCCCCTCATGTTGACACGAGCAATTTTTCACAAATTTCGTAGATTTCGCATCCCAATATTATATATGTGCTTTCTGAATATTGACGTAGGAAGTGCCTTTGTGAAGAGATTTGATGACTTTTCACTTGATTGAATGTGACGAACATCAATACATTTATTCTTCTCTAGCTCCTTGGTGAATGCGAAGAACTTAGGAGGAATATGTAGGGGTGAGTATTCGGTTAATTCGGTTAAAAACCGAACCGAATTAACCGAAAACCGATTTAACCGAAAATTTTTAGACTAATCGAACCGAACCGAACCGAATTTTCACAAAAACCGAATTAACCGAACCGAATTAAAATCGGTTATTTCGGTCGGTAACCGAATTAACCGATTTTTTTTTTAAAAAATAAATTTTAAAAATTATATATAAAATTAATAATTAATATTCTAAAAAAATAAAAATTTAAAAAATTATACATAAAATTAATAATTAATATTCTATTTTAATCATAATAAAACACTTTATTCGTAAAAAATTTAAAAAAATTAATTATAATATACAATATTAAATATAAAAATATTATAAATTTTATTTAAAACATAATAAAATAAAATCAAAATTGTTTATTTAATTATTCGGTTAATTCGGTTAAACCGATATTTTTTTACAAAAATCGAAACCGAACCGAATTAACCGAATTAACCGATTTTTGAAAATTTCGAAACCGAATTAACCGAACCGAATTTCCGAATTAATTTTGTTCGGTCGGCTAAATAGGTTTAACCGAATTTTTGCTCACCCCTAGGAATTTGTTTAGTTCTGTTGCATTTTATGTATCCCTCTTTCATTTGAGCAACACATGCAGCATTATCTTCATATAGTATCACAGGCTTCTCGTCGAATGATAATCCGCATGAGATTTGGATGTGTTGGGTCATTGATTTTAACCACACACATTCACGGCTTGTTTCATGTAGTGCAATAATCTCGGCATGATTTGATGAAATTGTTACGAGCGTTTGTTTATGTGAACGCCAAGAAATTGCAGTCCAGTTTGGGAATGTGCCTTGTGTGGATCAGATAAGTATCCAGCATCGGCATAACCAATTATACTTGGATTAGCATCTTTTGAATACAAAAGTCCCAAGTCTGTCGTTCCTCGTAGATAACGGAATATATGTTTAATTCCGTTCCAGTGTCTCTTTGTTGGATATGTGCTAAATCTTGCCAACAAATTTACGGCAAAAGATATATCAGGCCTTGTACAATTTGTAAGATACATAAGGGCACCGATAGCACTTAGATATGATACTTCTGGACCAAGAATATCTGCATCTTCTTCACATGGTCGGAATGGATCCTTTTCTATGTTTAATGATTTAACAACCATTGGAGTACTTAAAGGATTTGATTTATCCATATGAAAACGTTTAAGGATCTTTTTTGTATAATTTGTCTGGTGAACAAACATTCCACATTCTTTTTGTTCAATTTGTAAACCCAGACAATACTTGGTTTTTCCAAGATCCTTCATTTCAAATTCTTCCTTCAAGTATGACACAACTTCTTGAATTTCCTTATTCGTTCCAATGATGTTTAAATCATCAACATATACAGCAATAATTACGCATCCGGATGTTGTTTTCTTAATGAAAACACAAGGGCATATTGAATTATTTACATATCCTTTTTTTCATCAAGTGATCACTTAGTCGATTATACCACATTCGACCGGATTGCTTTAACCCATATAATGATCTTTGTAATTTTACAGAATAACATTCTCTGGGTTTTGAACTTTGTGCTTCAGGCATCTTCAATCCTTCAGGGATTTTCATATATATATTACTATCAAGTGATCCATATAAGTAAGCTGTAACAACATCCATAAGACGCATTTCTAAATTTTCAGATACCGTCAAGCTAATCAAATACCGAAACGTAATTGCATCCATCACGGGAGAATACGTTTCTTCATAATCAATTCCAGGCCTTTGAGAAAAACCTTGTGCAACAAGTCGCGCTTTATATCTTACTATTTCATTTTTCTCATTTCGCTTTCGAATAAAAACTCATTTGTATCCAACAGGTTTTATACCTTCAGGTGTAAGGACTATAGGTCCAAAAACATTACGTTTATTTAGCGAATCTAATTCAACCTGGATGACATCTTTCCATTTTATCCAATCCTGCCGATTTTTACATTCACCAAAAGATTTTGGTTCATGATCTTCGTTATCATTTATGATGTCGATCGCCACATTATAAGAAAATATATCATCAATTTCATCTATATCTTTTCGGTTCCATATTTTTCCAGTATTAATGTAATTGATAGAGATTTCATGATTCTCGTCAGTTTGTGGTTCTGACAGAACATTTTCATCATCATGTGTTTCTTCAGGAACACCATTCTCTATTTTGTGATCATCATGTGTTTCTTCAGAAATATCATTCTTTATTTTGTGATCATCGTGTTTCTCTATGAATTTTCTTTTTCGAGAATTTTTATCCTTGGAACCGACTAGCCTTCCACGCTTCAGGCGTTTAATGACATCATGAGTATCTTCCATTTGTTTCTTTGAATTCAATTCGAGCAGGGGCATTTGCAGCATGTATATATGATTTAGTTACCCCTTTTGTGTTTGCGAATGCATCTGGTATTTGATTTGCTATTCTTTGCAAGTGTACAATTTGTTGTACATCTTTTTCACATTGTTTTGTTCTTGGATCCAGATGTAACAATGATGATACATACCATGTAATTTCATTTTCGGTATGTGATCAAGCAAAACTTGCACAGTAAAATCCCCAATAAAAATATGATTTTATATGCTCAAAATAAATCGCAAGTGCACGATGTCAAGTTATAATATAGTGTACGTGAGTACGAGTATCGTTCCACTGAAGACTGTGTTTTACAATTATTATTTTCAGTTATTGAACATTTAGCAACGAAAAGTGATTTGATTGTTTTATTACTACTAAAATCAAATAAGAAGGCAAATAAAAAGATTCAAAATCAAGTAATGAAATATAAGGTCTAAAATGGTTGTGTAAAATTCAATGAAAAATGGATTTGTTGGGAATCTCGGTTCACCTACCCCTCGTTAATTAATTAATTCGTTCGATCGTGAGCTACGCTTCCAACAGGATTTCCTAATCTATTTAACACACTCTCTCGAGCTATGCCAAACTAATTCTACTCAATGAAGTAATTAAATATCTTTAATTATTTATCACGAGCGAATCGCATTTCGATCTATAAAATCTCCTAGTTTTCGACCCTTAGGACTATGACTATCGGCACGTATCCAATTTCATATATCTATGTAAATTGTAGATCAGCGAATTCTACTACTTGATCATATCACTCGTTATTCTCTCGAACTCACTCGTGATATGAAAACGTCGTTAAAGTTAGCTACGCTTTAATGACACGATAAAACAGTAGTAAAATCAAGAATAACGCACAATCGAAATATAAATTAATTCAAATCACGTTCGGGGTAGGATCCCCATTAATCCCAACAAATAATAGAGTTAGCTACTAGAATTCATAGTAAAAATAAATGCAACAGTGTTTAAAATGAAAGAAACTAAATTAGAAATACTAGGCGAGACGAAATCTGCGAAGAACGGTGCTCAGAAAGCTTCAAATCTTCAATCCAAGCGCAAGAGTGCTCTCCAAACTTCTGACGGCTGCAAAAACGAAGTCTGAATCCCCCTGAATTCGTGCCTCTCCCCTACCATATCTTCCCTCTTCAGAATTAAGGAATGGAATCGAGATTGATCTTTTTCCAAAAATAGGTGGCGCTCGGGCGGTAGGAAAGTACCGCTCGAGCGCCACACCTTCTGTAAATCTCCTTGGGGCGTTCGGCATTCGCGCTCGGGCGGTAGAAAACTACCGCTCGAGCGCGGACTCTTCTGTAATTGGGCATTGTAAAACATCTCTCACGCTCGGGCGGTAGAAAATTACCGCCCGAGCGCCGACCTTTCTGTCGAGATGTTTCGGCATTTCTCTCCTCGCGCTCGGGCGGTACAATTTCACCGCCCGAGCGCCAACTCCTCTGCCCTTTTTGTCTTGACTTGGCACTTGGCTCCGATTTTGGTTCTTCCGGTCGTGTTTCCTGCAAATTCATCATGCCCGAGTGAGATAGGAAAAAATGCAAATATTTATTCTAAAATGAACAGAATGTGATTGAAACAAACGATGCGCAATGCAAAACACACACAGATTAATGCAATAAAACACGTAAATACGACACATATCAACCCCCTCATACTAACCTTTTGCTTGCCCTCAAGTAAAATAGGTTAAAGCACGAGATTCTAAACAAACACAACAGACACCCAATACTCACACGAGAAATAACCAACACAAGTAAATGTCAATGGTGAGTTACTAAATTTTATGCTCATGCCTCAGTGAACTTTCTCACGTACAAATCATAATCAAGTCAAATCACAAACGAATACTCATTCTCATCTACACATGAATCTCGACACTAATTTGAACATGTGTGTGTCATGATGGGTCTAGTCATTCGTATTTCAAATAGATCAATTATCAAATCATGCGAGTCACTCAATTAACACATCAATACAAGTCTCACTAGCATGCATCCCCGTGTCCATTTATCACTAGCCATTAATTGAACTTTATTCAACTTTTAAGTGCAGATAAGGGTGTCGAAAAGAAGGAAAATAAGCTCAAGTGGCTAAAAGTTGGGAGTACACCGATCATTTTCATTGTGCAATCGTCAAGACTTTTCGTCTGACTTTTCTCGTCTCCTTACATCTCCAACTTTTAGCCTAGGAATAGAATTTCATTCCTTTTATTTCGGCTCCCCCTCACCTTACATCTCCTTCTTTCTTCTCTTTTCTTTTTTTTTTTTTGTTTTTTTTTGTTTTTTTTTTTAAATGCACAATTTTCACACATGTACTCCCTAGGCTGCAACCACTCCTCATCATCTGGAAATACGACTCCCGCCCTGGCACACAACTCGGAGATAATGGTGGGGAAGAACAGGTCCACATGACTGTTGTGGGCACTCAATGTAATTTGTGAATTGATAAGTGTGCCCACGTTGATGGCGTATCCCTCGGTCAAAGCATAAAGCAGCACCGCCCTCTCTTTCTGGACCTCGCTCTTATGCGAGACCGGCATCATTCTCCGAGCCACAAATAAATACCAAAGGGCAACTTCGGCTTTCAAATACTTCTCGTCAAAACAACTCGGCGAGCCGCCCAATGGTTTCCATATTGCGCCCGGATGGCACAATGTGGCGAGAATCGTATCATAATTTGGGTTGGCAACTAATGTCTGGAAGTGGGAGTCGTCAACCTCCGCTGTCCCTAACAGTGCATTTATCGTCACCGAATCATACGGTACATGTTTACCCCTAACAAACACCAAACCATTTCGCCCCTCCGCTGCATTGGCATAAAATTCGCGAACCACGGAGACTACCGCCGCCTTAGGTTACTCACCGAATTGGTCCCATCCCCTTCTTTCCAAACCAACAATAACATCCAAGTATCTGTCCTCCAACTGTCGCCGGACTCCCCTCTCGGCTATTGGGTTTCGGTGAATTTTGGCATGCTCGTATCGGCCCTAGCCTCCAGACTAACAAAACGTGCCCTATCAAATGAGGATGAAGAGAAGGAACCGGGGTTACCTTTTTGCTTCTTGGGAGCCATGGGATGAAGATGGAGATGGTGCCTTGACTTGGAGAGGGATGTTTTTGCTTCCTAAGAGAGAGTGCGCCTTGCCGCCGGAAAGAGGAGTGGAGATGGTGGTGCCTGCACAAGAGAATCGAGAAGAAGAAAACAAATTGAGAGGAGTTAGGGATTTGGGGGTGAATTTGGGGTAAATAATTCGTGCAGAATGAGGAAAGGGGAAGGGGTTCTGCGCTTTTAAAGTCAGTCGCGCTCGAGCGGTAGAAAATTACCGCTCGAGCGCCGAGTCCTCGGGCAAAAATTTTAGAGGCAGATGTTCGCGCTCGAGCGGTAAAAGATTACCGCCCGAGCGCCAAGCTCTCTGGACCTGTTGCATTTGCTTCGCGCTCGAGCGGTAAAAAATTACCGCCCGAGCGCCGAGTTCTCGGGAAAATTCACACTTTACTTTTTTTTAAAAAAAAAAAACAACAGTAAAACAAAATATGCTGACACGAAAGAAAAAGAAAATTGAATTAAATGCAAGAGAAAGAAAAGGAAAGTAGTTCTCAATTTATAGTCGAGAGCTTGACTGTCGGTCTGTCTCAGTTCGGCGTGTCTTGGAACCGGGTGATTCCAAGTTGCGGCTCAATTGTGCCACCCATGTAGTGCTTCAGTCGTTGGGCGTTGACCGTAAATGCCCCATCCTTCCCGTCTTTCAATTCTACAGCTCCCGATGGGTATACTTTCGAAATCACAAATGGACCAGACCATCGTGATTTCAACTTTCCGGGAAAAAGTCGCAGCCGGGAGTTGTAGAGTTGGACACTTTCACCTTCTTTGAACTCTCTCTCAACGATCCGCTTGTCATAGACCTTCTTCGTCTTTTCCTTGTAGGTTAGTGCGAGATCATATGCTAAATTTCGGAATTCCTCCAACTGATCTAGTTGAAGCAACCGTCGTTCACCTGCATCAGTAAAATTAAAGTTTAGTGCTTTTGTTGCCCAATATGCACGATGCTCTAACTCTACAGGTAAGTGATATGCTTTACCAAACAATAATCTGTACGGTGTCGTGCCTATTGGTGTTTTGAAAGCAGTCCTATACGCCCAAAGAGCATCATCTAATCTCACCGACCAATCCTTCCTACTGACACCTACCACTTTCTCCAAAATTCACTTTATCTCTCGGTTAGACACCTCAACTTGCCCACTCGTCTGAGGGTGATAAGGGGTAGATATTTTATGTGTGACACCATATTTGCTCAAAAGTTTTTCAAATAGTTTGTTGCAAAAATGCGTGCCACCATCACTAATGATTGCTCGTGGTGTTCCAAATCGGTTGAAAATGTTTTTCTTTAAAAATTTTAGGACCACTTGAGCATCATTAGTGGCATATGCTTCCGCCTCTACCCATTTAGGACACATAATCCACCGCAACCAAAATGTATTTTTTCGTGAAAGAGCTAGGAAACGGTCCCATAAAGTCTATTCCCCAAACATCAAAAACCTCACATTTGATGATATTATTTAATGGCATTTCATGACGGTTAGAGATGTTACCTGACCGCTTGACATTTATCACAATGTAGCACGTAAGAACGAGCATCTTTAAAGAGAGTTGGCCAATAAAAGCCACATTCAAGTACCTTGGATGCCATCCTTGTTGGTCCGAAGTGACCACCTTCTCACGGTCATGGCAATGGTTGAGAATTTGATCAAACTCTTCCTCTGCGACACATCTCCGAATCATGGCATCTGCACAAATTCTGAACAAGAAAGGTTCCTCCCAAAAATAATACTTCACGTCCGAAAAGAATTTCTTTCTTTGGTGAAATGTTAAATTTGGGGGGGGGGGGGGGGGGGGGGGTGAGCCTGTAACAAGAAAATTTGGCAAAATTTGCATACCATGGACAATTTTTCACCTCAAACAACTGCTCATCTGGAAACCAATCATTAATCGCATCATTCACACAATCATCACTGATAAATTCCAATCTAGACAAATGATCTGCAACCACATTCTCAACACCCTTCTTATCTTTTATTTCTACATCAAATTCTTGCAATAATAAAATCCACCGAAGTAAGCGTGGCTTTGCATCTATCTTGGCAAGTAAATATTTAAGGGCAGAGTGATCAGTAAACACAGTTACTTTCGACAAAACAAGGTATGAGTGGAACTTGTTGAGTGCATACACTACTGCAAGTAACTCTTTTTCAGTGGTGGCATAATTTAATTGTGCTTCATCTAAAGTCCTACTTGCATAGTATATAGTGTGAAATACCTTGTTTAGTCTTTGGCCGAGGACAACACCAACCGCAGTATCACTGACATCGCACAAGACTTCGAAAGGTAGATCCCAATCCGGTGCCACCAAGACAGGAGCCGTCACCAAGCGCTCCTTCAACTTTTCGTATGCCTGCAAACAATCGGAATTGAAATCAAAAGGTGCGTCTTTCATGAGTAAAGAAGATAGAGGTTTTGCAATTTTAGAAAAATCTTTGATAAAACGCCGGTAGAAGCCGGCGTGGCCTAGAAAACTTCTAACTCCCTTTATGGACGCCGGAGGTGGTAAGTTCTTGATAACTTCAACTTTCGCCTTGTCCACCTCTATTCCGTGCCCCGAAATCTTGTGCCCTATGACAATTCCCTCTTGTACCATGAAGTGGCATTTTTTCCAGTTAAGTACCAAATTCGTCTCCTCGCATCTCTTCAACACCACCTTCAAATTCTTCAAACAATCATTAAAAGAAGAGCCAAATATCGAGAAGTCATCCATAAAAATTTCAAGAAACGTTTCTATCATGTCGTGAAATATAGCAGTCATGCATCGCTGAAAAGTAGCCGGCGCATTACACAAACCAAAGGGAATTCGTCTAAAAGCAAAAGTGCCGTAAGGACAAGTGAAAGTGGTATTCTCTTGGTCCTCCGGCGCAATCATAATTTGGTTGTACCCTGAATACCCATCCAAAAATCAATAAAATTCATGACCCGCTAACCTTTCAAGCATTTGATCGATAAAGGGAAGGGGAAAGTGGTCTTTACGGGTGACATCATTTAATTTCCTATAATCAATGCACACACGCCATCCCGTAACAGTCCTAGTGGGTATTAATTCATTATTCTCATTTGTAATCACAGTAATCCCACCTTTTTTTGGCACACACTGAACAGGACTTACCCATGCACTATCAGATATAGGATAGATAATACCTGCATCGAGAAGCTTAATTGTTTCAGCCTTTACTACCTCTTGCATCTTTGGATTCAGTCTTTGCTGAGGTTGCACATGAGGCGAGTACTTCTCTTCCATCAAGATCTTGTGCATGCAGACTGATGGATTAATCCCTTTGATATCCGCCACCTTCCACGCAAATGCACCCTTGTGTGCTTTCAATACCTCCAACAGTTTGTCCTCCATCACATCTGTCAAAGCAGCAGAAATAATGACAGGTAAAGTGTTATTCTCACCTAAGTATACGTACTTGAGGTGTGGAGGCAGTGGCTTCAGCTCGAGCGTCGGTGGCTCCTCCAGGCTTGATTTCTGTGGGATCAAGTCTTTTCGATCTCCCAAATCTTCTAACCTCATCTTCATTGACCTTCTCCATGGATGGATGGCATTCAAGTATGCCACTATTTCAGCTTTTTCGTCGTCCAAATCATCTTCTCCCAATGCAGTGGTGATAACTGCCTCCAAAGGATCTCTCAAAGCATCCTGCACATAGTTAGACACAAAGGCATCAAAAGCATCAATTCTAAAACAACTATCAGAATGCAGTGTGTGCTTAAGTGCATTAAAGACATCAAAAGTAATCTCCTCCTCGCCCACTCGCAATCTCAACTTCCCTTCTTGAACATCAATCAGTGCCTTGCCAGTCGCAAGGAATGGTCTCCCCAAAATGAGAGGCATCTCGGTATCCTCCTCCATGTCGAGCACCACGAAATCGGCAGGAAAGATGAATTTGTCCACTTTCACTAGCACGTTCTCAATCACTCTGCGGGGGTACTTGACAGATCTGTCAGCCATTTGCAAGGACATCCTCGTCGGCTTAGGCTCGCCCAACCCAAGTTTCCTAAACACAGAAAATGGCATCAGATTAATACTTGCACCAAGATCACATAATGCTTTATGAAAAACAACATCACCAATCATGCAAGGAATAGAGAAACTCCCTGTGTCTTTTAGCTTCGGTGGGATTTTGTTTTGCACCAAAGCGGAGCAATTCTCGGTTAAGTTGACTGTCATATGATCCTCCAACTTCCTCTTATTAGCTAAGATATCCTTCAAAAATTTTGCATAACTAGGCATTTGCATTAGAGCATCGGCAAATGTAATATTGATATGCAACTTTTTAAACACCTCGAGAAACTTACCTAATTGTGCATCTAGTTTTGCTTTTTTAAGTGCTGCAGGGAAAGGAGGAGGTATAACGATTTTTGGTTGTGCAGTGGGTGCTGGTGTGGAGTTAGAACACTTACCTTTAGATGTCGTGGTTTGCTCATCCACTGTTTGAGTTTTCTCTTTTTCCCTTGACTCCAAAACTTTCCCACTTTTCAACTCAATAGCCTTCACTTGCTCTTTTGGATTCGTCTCTGTGTTACTTGGCAAGGTGCCTTGCTCTCTATTTGCTATCATCTTCGCTAATTGACCAATCTGATTTTCAAGTCCCTTAATCGACGCATCCTGATTTTGAAGTCTAGTTTCAGTGGATGAAATAAACTTAGACATCATTTGCTCCAAGTTGGACTTTTCTTCTCTAGGAGGATCGGATATGTACATCGGTTGTTTGCCATATTGTTGTCCTCCTTGCGGTCTAGTTTGACTGTTTTGACCGCCACATGAGAAGTTAGGATGTTGCCTCCACCCAGGATTGTGTGTGTTCGAATAAGGGTCATGCCTTGGGCGGTTTTGGACTCCCACTTGATTCACCGGTGCCTCATTTTGCACATAGAAGGGATTTCCATCTTGACAGTCTTTCACATAGTGCTCTCCTCCAAACTTTTCACAGCATATCTCTTGAAGACGCATAGCCGTGCCACCCACATTCAAGCCGTCTATTTTCCTGTTTAAAGCGTCAAGTTGTGCAGTAATAGCAGAAAAATCAGTTACCTGGTGAACTCCTTGCATTTCTCCGCTGGTTGTTCCTGTCAGATTGAGGATGATAGCTGCTAGCAGCCATCTCCTCCAACAACTCATATCCTTCTTCCGCAGTCTTCCTCAAAAGGTTCCCACACGCAGCAGCATCTATCATAGTACGGTTAGGAGTAAGTAAACCGTAATAAAATGTTTGAACGACTAACCCAAGTGGTAACTCGTGATGTGGGCATCTTCGTAGTAGGTCCTTGAAGCGTTCCCATGCCTCATATAAAGATTCCTGATCGAATTGAGCGAATGTTGTAATGTCTGACCGCAGCTTCATGGTTTTTGATGGAGGAAAGTATTTGATAAGAAACGCTTTCGCCATGTCCTCCCATGTGGTGATGATTGAACCTACAGGCAAACAATTCAACCATGCTTTAGCTTTATCACGTAAAGAGAAAGGAAATAAACGCAACCTAACAGCATCATCAAAAACTCCATTGAATTTAAAAGTATCGCAAATCTCAAGAAAATCCGCGATGTGCGTGTTTGGGTCATCTACTGCAGTTCCTCCGAATTGGACTGTGTTCTGAATCATCTGGATTATAGCTGGCTTGATTTCAAAGTGATTTGCCCGCACAATAGGCCTCACAATGCTAGGGCGTGCACCATCCAAAGAAAGTTGGGCATACTCTAACATTGGTATGCGGCGTGGCATCTCAATATGTCTCTCTTCACGGCGCTCCTCCTCATGCTCTTGCTTGTGCCTCTCCATCAGTTCTTTAAGCCTCTGTTGTTGTCTTCTCCTGCGGAAGGTTCTTTCAATTTCAGGATCAAACTCAAGCTCCACGTCAAGTGACTTTGGCATGCACTGGAAGAGATATCTGTAATAAAATATGAAGTGTTATCTCAAGAGAAATAAAATAATGCTAAAGGAAATAACTAAAAAATAAAATTATAGATTAACAGTCCCCGGCAACGGCGCCAAAAACTTGATCAAGCAAAACTTGCACAGTAAAATCCCCAATAAAAATATGATTTTATATGCTCAAAATAAATCGCAAGTGCACGATGTCAAGTTATAATATTGTGTACGTGAGTACGAGTATCATTCCACTGAAGACTGTGTTTTACAATTATTATTTTCAGTTATTGAACATTTAGCAACGAAAAGTGATTTGATTGTTTTATTACTACTAAAATCAAATAAGAAGGCAAATAAAAAGATTCAAAATCAAGTAATGAAATATAAGGTCTAAAATGGTTGTGTAAAATTCAATGAAAAATGGATTTGTTGGGAATCTCGGTTCACCTACCCCTCGTTAATTAATTAATTCGTTCGATCGTGAGCTACACTTCCAACAGGATTTCCTAATCTATTTAACACACTCTCTCGAGCTATGCCAAACTAATTCTACTCAATGAAGTAATTAAATATCTTTAATTATTTATCACGAGCGAATCGCATTTCGATCTATAAAATCCCTTAGTTTTCGACCCTTAGGACTATGAATATCGGCACGTATCCAATTTCATATATATATGTAAATTGTAGATCCGCGAATTCTACTACTCGATCATATCACTCGTTATTCTCTCGAACTCACTCGTGATATGAAAACGTCGTTAAAGTTAGCTACGCTTTAATGACACGATAAAACAGTAGTAAAATCAAGAATAACGCACAATCGAAATATAAATTAATTCAAATCACGTTCGGGGTAGGATCCCCTTTAATCCCAACAAATAATAGAGTTAGCTACTAGAATTCATAGTAAAAATAAATGCAACATTGTTTAAAATGAAAGAAACTAGTGTTTAAAATGAAAGAAACTATATTAGAAATACTAGGCGAGACGAAATATGCGAAGAACGATGCTCGGAAAGCTTCAAATCTTCAATCCAAGCGCAAGAGTGCTCTCCAAACTTCTGACGGCTGCAAAAACGAAGTCTGAATCCCCCTGAATCCGTGCCTCTCCCCTACCATATCTTCCCTCTTCAGAATTAAGGAATGGAATCGAGATTGATCTTTTTCCAAAAATAGGTGGCGCTCGGGCGGTAGAAAAGTACCGCTCGAGCGCCACACCTTCTGTAAATCTCCTTGGGGCGTTCGGCATTCGCGCTCGGGCGGTAGAAAACTACCGCTCGAGCGCGGACTCTTCTGTAATTGGGCATTGTAAAACATCTCTCGCACTCGGACGGTAGAAAATTACCGCCCGAGCGCCGACCTTTCTGTCGAGATGTTTCGGCATTTCTCTCCTCGCGCTCGGGCGGTACAATTTCACCGCCCGAGCGCCAACTCCTCTGCCCTTTTTGTCTTGACTTGGCACTTGGCTCCGATTTTGGTTCTTCCGGTCGTGTTTCCTGCAAATTCATCATGCCCGAGTGAGATAGGAAAAAATGCAAATATTTATTCTAAAATGAACAGAATGTGATTGAAACAAACGATGCGCAATGCAAAACACACACATATTAATCAATAAAACACGTAAACACGACACATATCAGTATGTTTCTGTTCTCCCCCTTAACATTGGGAAGATTTCCTCATTAAAATAACAATCAGCAAAATGTGCTGTGAACACGTCGCCTGTCTGAGGTTCAAGATATCGAATGATTGATGGACTATCATAACCGATATAAATTCCAACCTTTATTTGAGGTCCCTATTTTCTTTCGTTGTGGTGGTGCAATAGGCACATACACCATACATCCAAAAATTCTCATTTGAGAAATGTCTGGTTCTTTACCAAATGCAAGCTGTAATGGGGAGTATTTATGATATGCACTTGATCTGAAGCGAATTAATGAAGCAGCATGTAAAATTGCATGTCCCCATATAGAAATAGGGAGCTTTGTTTTCATAATCATTGGTCTAGCAATCATTTGCAGACGTTTAATCAATGATTCAGCCAATCCATTCTGTGTATGTACATGAGCAACAAGATGCTCAACAATGATTCCCATAGACATACAATAATCATTGAAAGTCTGGGAAGTAAATTCACCAGCATTATCAAGTCTAATTTTCTTGATTGTATAATCGGGAAACTAATTCCTCAATTTTATTATTTGAGCAAGTAATCTTGCAAATGCAACATTTCGAGTTGACAATAAACATACATGTGACCATCTGCTGGAGGCATCAATCAATACCATAAAGTATCTGAATGGTCCACATGGTGGATGGATTGGTCTACAAATATCATCCTGAGTACGTTCAAGAAACATTGGTGATTCAGTTTGGATTTTGACTGGTGATGGTCTTATAATAAGTTTTCCAAGAGAACATGCTTTACATTGAAACTTATTATTCTGAAAGATCTTCTGGTCTTTCAGTGGATGACTATGTGTATTTTCTATAATTCTTCGCATCATTGTTGAACCAGGATGTCCCAATCGATCATGCCAATTGGTTAATATCGAAGAATTATCAACTACCATGTTTGATTCAATGTGACTTATATGTGTATAATGCAATCCACTAGGGAGCATTGGTAGTTTTTCAATCACATATTTCTTTCTTGATTTATATGTGATAAGACACATATATTTCTCATTCCCTTCGTTCATTGTTTGAGTGTCATACCCATGGGAATATATATCATTAAAACTCAACAAATTTCTTTTCAATTGTGGTGAATATAAAGCATCATTGATCAAAAATTTTGTACCATTAGGTAACAAAAATTGTGCTTTACCACATCCTTTAATCAAGTCTACAGGACCTGATATTGTATTCACCAGTTGTTTTTGTTGGTTTTAGTTCCAAGAAATATCTTTTATCTCGGAGGATAGTGTGCGTTGTACCACTATCGGGTATGCAAACTTCAGCTTTGCTCATAGGATTTTCCATATTTGAACTTCAAAAAAATATGCAATGAAATAAATTACTGGCAATATATATTTAAATATAACACATATCATAATTATACAATAAAACATTATTCTATGAATACGTGAAAAATAAATTATTGTACATTTATATTCTACCATTATATTGTTCATTTTCAGAGAAATCGTTGAGAAAATCTGCAGCATCAATTATTCATTTCTATCCCACCAACATATTGATCATTTCCAGAGAAATCATTCATAAAATCACCAGCATCAAAATGAGTTGAATCACTCAAACGGTCACTGCGTTCAGTGAAGTTGGTCTCCTTTTCTTTCCCCTTTAATGATTTTTTATAAAGTTTACAAAGGTGCTGACAGGCTCGACAAACTTTGGACCAATGTCCTGGAGTACCACATCTGGAACAAGAACTTTCATATCTTTTTGAGTGATTCTCATTAACACTAGTATTCTCATGATGTCCTTTTCAGTGGATGGTTTGGGACGCTCTTTTGAGATGAGTTATAAAAATAACTATCTCTATTATTTTCAAAACCACGGCCGCGTCCACGTCCACGTCCACGACCTCGACCAAAACCTTGTCTTTGAAATTGATTTTGGTTTCCAGGTTTAAATTCATTTTTACTTACAGCATTTACTTCTGGAAATGCTGTTGATTCAGTGGGTCGGGACTGATGATTTCTCATTAATAGCTCGTTGTTTTTTTCTGCCACAAGAAGACAGGCGATGAGTTCAGAATATATCGCGAATCCACGTACTCTATATTGTTGCTGTAGAGTAATATTTGATGCATGAAACGTGGAAAATGTTTTTTCAAGCATCTCAGATTCTGTGACCTCATGTCCACAAAATTTTAATTGCGAGATTATTCTATACATCGCCGAATTGTAATCACTGACTTTTTTAAAGTTTTGAAATCTCAATGTATTCCATTCATCCCGGGCGGTCGGAAGTATAACTTCTCTTATATGTTCGAATCTTTCTTTTAATCCCTTCCACAAAGCTATGAGATTTTTTTCAGTCAGATATTCACATTTCAATCCATCGTCGAGATGTCGACGCAAAAATATCATGGCTCTTGCCTTTTCTTGTGACATGCATATGTCATTTTCTTTAATGGTCTCGCTTAGACCCAATGACTCAAGATACATTTCTAGATCTAGAGTCCATGGCATATAATTCTTTTCGGTGATGTCGAGCGCAACAAATTCGAGCTTTGTTAAATTTGACATGATGGTACTAAAAAAATTACGATACATTTTATTAGTTAATGAATATTGCAATACAAAGTAATGGATAAACAACAAGTACAAGCATTTGTAAAAATAAAGAAAACACACGAGGAGGATATTCTCTGATAAATACAAGACTCGTGAGTATGATAACCAAAATAATTAAAAATATCCTTGAGAAAGCCATCTTCTTTTTTCTTCGAAAAATTTGATGATGAATAATTTTTAGAGAAGAAGATAAAGTTGGAGTGATTGAATGTGTTTGTGAGATCATATTTATAGGGCAAAACTAGCCGTTTTGTTACCGTTTATGACCGTTGGTATACAAAAAAAATAATGTATGTATTTGTATAATTTTATGGTAATAATATGATGTATATAATATTAGGCATGTTTAAAGAATTATGTATATCATATCATAATATTATAATGAATGTCATAATTTATTTTGTTTAAAAACCTTATAGGCTTTTATACTTGTCGTATCCCTTACCGGAAGTGTGGGATGTCGTCTTAACATCCTCCCAGGATTTATAACAAGTTTATGAAAAATTTATTTTTATTATTTCTAATAATAACATTATATTGTATATTAAATAAATACACAATAAATAAATAACAGTAAAATAAATATTATTATTTTTGTTACCTTTTTCTTCTGTTTGAAGCTTGGAAAATTATGTAGGACTTTTAGAGCTTCGTGCTGATAACGTGTTGTGAAAAAGTAAAAATTTATGGTAAAAAGTAAAAATCTCAAACTCTCAAAATTTATCAAACTACACACTTTATAATATTTTTCTCTTTACTCAATTGTGATTTTCTTCACAAATGAGAGATCTATTTATAGGAAATCTTTACAAATAATCCAAAAATAAAATACATCATTACCTACATCATCACACATTAATTTTCAATATTTACAACTCTTATTTTCAACATTCAAATATTCAACATTCAAGTATTCAATACACACGTTTTAAATATATTTTTCAACAAAAATATTATTTTTATATTTTATGAAATTTTGATATATAAATTTTTTATTTGAATTTTTTTTATGTTGTAAACATAGGAATCTCATTGTACATGTAATGACTATATAAAGTATTACAATTTTATGTGAAAAATTCCTTTTTTTCAATAAAGTATAATATATATTTTTTATTGAGTTTTTATTTTATTACGCTTTTTATATACAATTATTATGTATTTTATTAAATAAAAAATATACGAAATTTATGTTACATATAGATAAAATATTTTACTTTTTCAAATAATTTGTATAGTTATGATTTTTTACATCTTAAATAATATATAAATAAATTAAAAAATTATTTATTAAATCATAGTTAGTTGAGAAAGATATTTTTGTTAAATTGGAGTTCCTCATTTTATTTAAAAATGTTTTAATGATAAATAATTATCATATTATTTATTTTTATATATTAAAATTATTAATGTTAGGATATCTCAATTGGTGATAACAATCAGGATAAGATATTGATCTTGAAGTTAAGCACGATTCAGTAGACAGTAAAATTATTAATGTTAGGATATCTCAATTGGTGATAACAATCAGGATAAGATATTGATCTTGAAGTTAAGCACGATTCAGTAGACAGTAAAATTTTTCGATTAATCAGTAAAAGCTTTATTTCTTTTAATTCAGTAGACCCACAAAAGCTTAGAAAGTATTTTTGAAATACACGTGAAAGGTCATCTGAAATATGACAAAAACTTGTGTGAAACGATCTTACTGGTCGTATTTTATGAGACAGATCTCTTATTTAGGTCAGACATGAAAAAATGTTATTTTTTATGCTAAAAATATTACTTTTTATTGTGAATATCGATAAGATTGACTCGTCTCATATATAAAGATTTGTGGGATCGTTTCACAAGAGACCTACTCCTGAAATATATTAGATAATCTATTTTTTGAGAATAAAATACACGTTTTGAGATTTTTTTTATAATTAATAGTCTAGTATTTTAATAAAAAGTATGATTTTTTTTATTTATCATGCAAACCATAATGCATTAACAAAATAGCAAATCGTGCCTTACTATTTGAAGTATATTAAATTTATCATGGTATAATTTTTAAATAAATATATTATTTTTTAAAAAGAATTAATAAATAAAATAACCTTAAATTAAAAAAAAATACCCGTTTCTAAAAAAAGCACCTATTTATCAATAGGTATTTAAAAATTGAAGAGTGAGTCTCATGTGAGACCATCTCACGGGTTTTAATATGTGAGACAGGTCAACCCTACCGATATTCATAATAAAAAGTAATACTCTTAACATAAAAAATAATAATTTTTCATGGATGACCCAAATAAGAGATTCGTCTCACAAATACGACCCGTGACACCGTCTCACACAAATTTTTGTCAAAGATAAAATATACTAAGAAGCTTCGTATTTTCCTACTATAGCAAGAAAAGGTGAATAATTTACATCTAAAGGGTCCATCGGTTAACTCAAGGCCTCTGGCCAAACTAAATCATTCATTTGACCCTTCCACCACTTCGGGAAGAAAACTTGAAGGAGACAACACTTTGGAAGGAGTTCTGTACCCGCATCTCCTACAGGAAGAGATATCACTCCAACCATAAGGGTGGCGGCGACAAAACACATTCTTGCCCGCGCATAATTATGCACCACAAGCATACGAGTATTAACGAAAATTTTAAAATAGCATGAAGGCCCGCTAAAATCATGTATCGCCAAATTTATTCCCCGGTGCAAAGTCATAGATAGCAAGTTCCGCACGAAAGTTACAGGAAAACGATGTATGACTGGTTTAACCCAGGTAAAGATTTACAAGGTTCAGAGAAAGAATATTATAGGAGTTCAATCAAAGATTACTGCTAGAGCTGCATTTGTGGGAAAGGCCTTTTCGAAGTAATTCTCAAACAGTATTGTTTGGGATAGAAGGATTGTAGAGTCCGTAGACTCGCATCAATCTTTTACTGCCACCATAAAATTATGTCTTGCTAGTTCCACTCTTCAATAAGGAACATCAAATTAAAAGGTAATCTAGCAATCTGCGATGGGCAAGAAGACGAATGTTACGATAGATGGACTAGAAAATGATTGACATCTAATTAAAATGCAGGCGATATAATGAATCCAGTGTAATAATTGTGGATAAAAATCTAGTCCACTGCCATGCCTACTACAGTCTACAGAGACAAAATTACTGGATGTGCAAAATGGATGGTGGCCATATATTTCTACTTAAAAATATTAGATACAAAAGCTGCGATTCCCAAGAAATTTTTGAAAACAATAGCGAGAGCAATGACATGAATATTGATAGCCTAAGTAAAAACCAAACCCTTCACTAACAAGAGTACACAACTTTCAGATATCAGCAGACCTCTCCCAGACTACTCATGTAGCAACTACATTCGACACCTAATTATAATCACAAATATAGTGCCATATCTTATTTTTATAAAGTCCTGAGGGGCCAAGATATTCACAAATAAGAAATGATTTCAAGCAACTGCATGAAGTAGACTTTCAGGGGATCATAGTTTGGAGTCCGACCCATTAGTCCAATGAACACATAAGTCATTGATCATTATGTCCGGAGCCACATCGTAAACTTGGAAACCCTCAACAGATCTTTAACCATACCTTAACTTTTGATTAAACATTAACCTAATTCATGGAAAATCAAATGACATCATGTAGAGCACATTAAATACTTTTTCTACTCAAATTACATTTGAGTACATTTGATTGAAAACAATCAAACTAAGATAGCTACAATTAGCATAAACTACAGTCATGCATTCATGCATTTGTTCTTCTTATTTCAAGCTAATTTGAGAATTGTGATTGAAGAAGAACAACACAAATTAAAGTTAATGTGCAATTCAGAGAACCTTCAGTAAATGTCCATTGGTAAGAATATGTAGGCTTTTTCAAATGAAATTTGTCCAGATGGTTTGCTTTGAACACAATAAGAACATATATTTTAAATATATGACAAGCTTTTATCACTTATAAGATGAATTAAAAATTTATAAGCTCGTATATGTTATTTCAAAACTAATCTCATAAGGTTTTAAAAAGAACGCATAATCTCATAAAGTGTTTGGATAAAAAAAACTTTCATTAGAAAAGGAACAGACCAAGTGAGAATTGAGAGAAGAAAATTGAGAGAAACAAAGAAAACGAGAATAGATTGGATATACGGGTACCTACTAGGTCAATTGTTGTTGTTCTGATATAGGTTCTTAAAATGAGTTGACAGTTTATCACTTTTAAAAGAAATATAAATTTTTAGTAGCTATTTTAATATTATAAAGAACATTTTGCAAACAAACATTTGCAAATATCTTATAAGTTCTTAAAGATTTTATAAGATGTTTTAAACAACTTATAAGATGAACCAAACTAACTTTAATAGCTGGATTTATGATGTACAAGCCTCGCAAGGCCTTGCAGATGTTTCTCCACACAATCATTGACTATGATCAGCATGAGGATTGTTAAAAATAGTTATCACACAGGATTTGGATACACAAGCTTTAACAGGATACTCTAAAGAAAGAAAAGCACAGAAATGATGCAATAACCATAGAAAATTTAAGACAGCCGCATTTACAAATCCAGACAAGACAACATAATAAGAAAATCAGACCTTTAATCATGTCGTCACTGGGCCAGAGTCTCAAAACGCTTTAATGCATCACAGCTTGGTGTATCCCGTCTGTAGCCCCATTGAAGATGCTGCCACTCAGCTCTGCATTTGTGTACAAGGTATCCGTGATAGTCATCCTCAACACGTCGTTCAATTGCATTGCGTTCCTGACTAGTTGGTGGATATTGTTGCTCAAAATTTGAGGACTTCACATAATAATTCACGCCCTTTGGTGTACTAAACCGATAGTCATGTGAATAGGACCTCGTGAGCGAATAAATTGGTTCTGATGATGGCATGAAGTTCACCAACAAAATCAGTATGACAGGCAATAATTGAATCAAAGCCCTCAACCAATTAGATCCATTATCAACTCCACCTGTCCTCACCCTCACCCGAGGTCCAAACGAGAACCCACCAAAATTAGCAGTGTTTGCCGGATGCATACCCCCAAAAAAGAAATTCCTAAAAATTTCTTCAGCATCAACATCCGCATCATAAAAACCATTAAAACCTTGCATGCCATTTGCAGCACCACCTCGCCTCTCGTACACTGGCTCCTCCAACCCAACAAGATCGTATTTTTTCCGCCTCTCCTCATCGCTCAGACATTGAAAAGCCTTTGATACCATCTTAAACGACTCCTCCGAACCTGGGGCATTGTTTTTATCAGGGTGGACTTTCAGTGACAATTTCCTATAAGCCTTTCGAACATCTTCGGCACTACAACTCTTCTCTAACCCCAAAATCTCATAATAATTTTTCTTCCTCTTAATCTCCCTCACAACAGTGACTTGCTCCTCTGTGTAGGCTGCAGACGCGCTAGATGAGGAGGAAGATGTTGGCGGGGTCCCGCCTGCCTGAACTCTGCGGCGTGGGCCGCTTGGAGAGGGATTAGACGTATTTTCTTCTGTGAATTCATCAGGGCCATTCTTTTCTGTCTTCGATCCGTTGAGATTAGACAACAAACCATCAATTTCAATACATGGATCCAATCTACGAGCTTTATCAATGAATTTCAGGGCACGGCTTCTGTCCCCCGACTCCAGCGCATTTTTGGCGATTTTCAAGCACTTCACCGCCTCATCCTTGTTTCCATCCATCTTTTAGATGTAATAAACGATCTTATGTGTGTGACTGGATATATATGCACAATTTACAAATCAAAGCACCAAAGTATCACCAAAGGGGATTAAAACAAAAAAAAAAAAAGAAAGAAAGAAAGAAAGAACCTTTGAGATAGGAATTGAGATGGCTACACTGCTCTGCTGCGATCAATTGGAGAAAAACTGGATCGTGAAGCGTATGAAATTGCAATAAATAGCACGTTGACGTGGTAAGAGGTGGGTCTTATTAGGACTAAAGTGCCCTAATTCCCATTTCCCCCAATACCACCATTAAAAGGACCTGGTCGGTTTGCCCACATCGGGGGCAAGTATTAGAATTTTAGATAAATTTCAGTTTGCCCCCTAAACTTATGGGTAGTTTCAACATACAACCTGAACTCTTGAATTTTGCACCAATTACATAATTTTTCATTATTTTATTTTTGAATGATTCCGAGTAGGAAGAAAATAATAAAAAGTCAAGAAGGTTCTTTAATTTGCGTATATAAATAACACATGTCGTCAATAAATAAAATATGGTGAATATTAAAAATATATTAAAATTTTATAATATGTGATATATCATAAGAGCCCGAGTCATAGATGACCTGGAATACTAAATGAATAGCACAAATCAGAGTCAATATGCAAACTACCTTCTTCAGTAGCCGGGCAATCGAGAGCACGAGCTCTCATGCAAGCTCCCGGGAACTTCTTCCCAGGCTGCCTCGAGAAATGCACCACACTCGAGTGTATCGGTATGAGCTATCTTATTCTTATGTGTCAGAACAATATGTGTTTGGCGTGTGAGAGAAACCATCAGAAGTACAGGGTATTGGCAACCTCCTTACCATACTTAGCAAGTGGGCACTGAAAACAGGGGTTTTTTTAAAAAAATAATTTAAATTTTAAATTTAATTTCAAAACTAATTTAATAAAAAATGTGTTGCAAAACTAATGCAATCCGCGCTTACGAAGCGCGGACGCTGCTCACGTGGAGCAGCGTCCGTGCTTCGTCAGCGCGGACGCTGCACAGGTGGAGCCACGACTGCGCGACGGAATTTTTAGCGACGGAATATATTCAAAAACCCGTCGCTAAAATCAAATTCGCGACGGTTGGTACCGTCGCTACAAAAAATTTGCGACAGTTTTATTACCGCCGCTAACTTTTGCGACGGTCGCAAAATGGACAATATCGTTGCTAATATTAGCGAAATATTGGAATTTTACTTGACGTGGTACATTGTTGTTTGTTTATAATTTAGACATTATATTTAAATATTTCACTAAGAATACATGTAAAAAGTTAACATATTATATTTTACAATATATTTATATTATTAATTTATGTGAAACAGTCTCACGAGTCTTATTTTCTGAAATATGACAAAAATTCATTTTGAAACCGTCTCACGTGTCTTATTTTCTGAGACATCTATCTTATTTGGGTCATCAATTAAAAATAAAAAATATTATTTTTTATGCTAATAGTATTATTTTTTATTTTAAATATCGATAGGGTTGACGCGTCTCACAGATAAAGATTCGTGAGACCGTCTCACAAGACCCTACTCTAGAAATATCATGTACAAACTTTATTATGTTTCTTAATTCTTATTATTATTACTTAAAAGTTCGTGCATTATATCTTATATCTATAAAATTTCTATAATTTAATAATAATAAAACTTTTAATAATTAATAATATTGAGATCATGAAATTTTATTAATATAAGTATTAATTAATCTATAAATTAACAATTTATTATTTTAAAGAATTTTTTTATTCAGCAAACATAAATTGAATTACATAAAAAGTCATTGTGTTATATCGATATATACATCACATTATTTATGAAAAAAACAATAATATAATCATATTTTACTAAATTTTTTCAGTTATATTTGTAATTTTCAAGAATTATTAATTTATGATATTAAAAGAATCATAGTTTTGTACATGAGTATTTAAAAATTACTATTTTATTAATTTATTGAAATTATTAATTTAATACACTGAACTTAAGTTGAGATTAAATAATTTATTTTTTAATAAATAAATGTACAGTCTAGGATATTTTTTGTATTTCTTTAATTATTATTATTTTTAAAAATGGAAAAACTATGATTCTTTTAATATCATAAATTAATAATTCTCGAAAATTACAAATATAACTGAAAAAATTTAGTAAAATATGATTATATTATTGGTTTTTTCATAAATAATGTGATGTATATATCGATATAACACAATGACTTTTTATGTAATTTAATTTATGTCTGCTGAATAAAAAAATTCTTTAAAATAATAAATTGTTAATTTATAGATTAATTAATACTTATATGAATAAAATTTCAAGATCTCAATATTATTAATTATTAAAAGTTTTATTATTATTAAATTATAGAAATTTTATAGATATAAGATATGATGCACGGACTTTTAAGTAATAATAATAAGAAAATAATAAAGTTCGTGCATGATATCTTTAGAGTAGGGTCTTGTGAGACGGTCTCACGATTATTTATCTGTATTTACAATAAAAAATAATGGTATTAGCATAAAAAATAATATTTTTTATTTTTAATTGATGACTCAAATAAGATAGATGTCTCAGAAAATAAGACATGTGAGACGGTTTCAACATGAATTTTTGTCATATCTCAGAAAATAAAACTCGTGAAACTCTTTCACATAAATTAATAATATAAATATATTGTAAAATGTAATATGTTAACTTTTTACGTATTTTCTTAGTGAAATATTTAAATATAATGTCTAAATTAATTAAACAAACAACAATGTACCATGTCAAGTAAAATTCCAAAATTTCGCATTAACGACGGTATTTTCCATTTTAGCGACGGTTTATAACCGTCGCAAATGTTAGCGACGGTCATAAAACCGTCGCAAATTTATTGTAGCGACGGTTGGTAAAAACCGTCGCGAATGTGATTTTAGTGACGGGTTTTCGAATATATTCTGTCGCTAAAAATTCCGTCGCACAGACGTGGCTCCACCTGTGTAGCGTCCGCGCTGACGAAGCACGGACGCTGCTCCACGTGAGCAGCGTCCGCGTTTCGTAAGCGCGGATTGCATTAGTTTCTTTTTTTTTTAATTAGTTTTGAAATTAAATTTAAAATTTAAATTATTTTAAAAAAAAAACCCCTGCAAACAAGGTAATGATAAGATTCCCTCCTATAAATAGCAGGTATACTTCTCATTTAAAAGATTCTGGAACTTTGAATTCTAAAACACTCACGTATATTCACACATATATAAGTCATTCCATCTTTCTTCTTCACCTGCTGACTTAAGCATCGGAGTGGATATGCCGGACACTCCTCTGGCGCCCATTCACGAGTTCATTTCATTATTTGCAGGTCAGGGTAGAAGCCCAAGTTACAGAGATATATCTTTCTCACAAAATATATCATTTCCTTGCTTATTTTCCTACAACATTTTATTTCTATCCGGTGGATCGTCCCGACTTTCGTTCACCCGATTTAATCACCCGGATCATATCAATATGGTAGGAGAATATATGGTTCTTTAAATTGTGTAAATAAATAAATGGGTAATTCTTGTAAAAATAAAAATAAAATATTTACAAAATAGGCCATTTCAAATCGTTCAAATTCAAAAAATCACGCAGTTTAAATTATAAAATGATTATGTCTTTTGTTAACGGTTTCACATATTATATTAATGAAATGAGTTGATATGATCTTTAATTATTGTAAAAATAATAATTTTCACTCAAATCGGCATATATTATACAATATTTGTTTATAATTCAATTGAAAATAAAAATAATTTTGACGTGAAAATTAATATTTTTGTCATAAACAGCGAGCTTTTTCATTAATTGAGTGAGTTGAATATATATTTCATAAATTTTTCCGTAAATTAATTTCATATAAGTTTTTGTTTAATAAAATAGATCTGAACATATAAATCACAATTACATATATCTTTGATCATGTTGAATACCATAATCAAATTCTTCCTAGCTATTGTTTTTTCAGACATTTTATGAACCATTAATCATATCCATATTTGTAAAGCATGGAATAATATGTGTTCATTTTCAAAGTATTTGAATATTAAAATTTAGAGTAAAAGGCTTGAATCGTAAAAAAATTCATATAGCTCCACAAGAATTTCAATTTAGTGAAATATATTAGATCAATGATTATGGATTAAATTCTTCCAACAAATATTTTATTGAACGAGTTTGTCATACATGATTTATCAAGTGTAGTTTACCTATTATTATAAAATAAAAATCTGGTTTCTTTCGATCTGATTTTTTTCTTTTTGATTAATTTTTCCTTCTGACTTATGAGCTTAAATTTTCTTACAAAGACATATCGAGCTTAATTTTATTTAGGGTAGGTCTTTAAGCCGATCTCACGGATCTTTATCGTGAGATGAGTCAATCATGTTCATATTTATAGTAAAAAATAAATTTTTTGGCATAAAAAGTAATATTTTGTTATGTATGACTCAAATAATATACTGTTTCACAAAATTAATTCATGAGATCGTCTTACATAAATTTTTTAGATTTATTTGTGCACAAGGGACAAAATTATTTAGAGAGTAGCCTTAGAAATGTTTGGGCCAATATGAAATTAGCCTAAAATAAATATACCATTTTATATTTTCACAATTTTATACCTAAATCAATCACAACTAACCTAGTCAGCTCACACTGCAGTTTCTCGCCTTCAATTGCTACAAGTCCTCTAACATTCGCCACTCACGCCGTCGCTTGCGCCACCGTCATACTACCTTGTCTTCATCACTGACTGCCTACAGGATATGGCGGAAAAACAATGCGAAATCGACGTAGGAAACCTTATGGCGTTCAACCCACATCACCACTTTGTCTCTCCCAACTCTTCCAGGTTGCTCTCTGATTATTCAATCTTCTGTTTGGTGGATTAGCGTTCTATTAGTTGATAGATGTTATTGTTGCACAGAGAGAATGTGGTGAAAGAGGCCCTTGAAGAGGGTAACAGATTAGCTCAAGCAGTTGTGGATGCCCTCTTCAGTTTGCCTTCAACGGAAGAGTGAAGACCATGTTGGCCCCATTGTAGAGTTGCCTGAACCTACTACCAAATTACCGAGAGAAAAACCTGTGAGTTGTTTTTGTTTGCTCTCTCTGTCTCTCTCTTTTCCTGCTCGGGAATTTTAGCGGGTCAATAAACATGTTACAGGAGGCAAAGCAGAGTAAATTGAGGAAAAAATATGAAAATAAATTATTATTTTTGTTAGTTTCTTTTTTATAGTATAGAATTCAAAGTAATTGTTATATAGGAGGAAAAAGGAAGAGAAATAGAGGGGGGAAATGACAGTAGATCAATTTATCAGGACTTTATGATACCTAAGTGAGGTTAATTCTCATGATTATGATAGGTGACTCTTACTTCTTGGATGTGGTGAGTCGCGATCTTGCAGTTGCCACAGTACCAAAATTTTTATAGTCTACCTGTGTTAGGATTTAGGAATGGGATGAAGTGTCTCGTCATCTTCGCACTTATACAAAAGTGTGTATTGTGGAGTCTTATTGCACCCTGTTTTTTCTGTTTCCCCTTAAATACCAAGGTAGTGAGTACCTGTTCCATCATTGCATAATCTAGTGAAGAACCAATTTTCAATTGGATTTCTGATTTTGTAAGTTTATTAACTTGTGGTTTGGTCTCCCTCATGTGGCCATCTTCACATTCTTGAAAGAGAAATAGAATATATATTCACTCTCAGTAAGTAAACCGAGCACTATATTTATTACATTATAGTATTTTCCAAAGATTAAGCAAATAGCCCTGCTAAGGTTTTACATGAAATTTTTGACATTTCGTTACTGGAAGTGTTTGTCTTATTCCTGATACTTAAAGAGCTATCACTTGCCAATCTTAATGTTTCTTTGGCATAGCTATTGCGTAAAGGAAGATTTAGATACGGATTAAGAAAGTCCCCAACTGTTAAAGGTTGTCAGTTTTTCTCCAGCAATCTATGCCTGATCTCTTTTGTCTACCGCCAGATATTCAAGAGAAGTTATAGTGAGACTAGTAGCAAGATCTTTGTTAAGATTAGAACTTGGACCTAACTCAACCTCAAAAGCTAGCTCAAGGGAGGAGGATTGTCCAAACCAATATATGCAACTCCCAGGTTATTTATCCAACCGATGTGGGACAATTAACACACTCCTCCCACGTCTGAGAATGAACATCTGGAGCGTGGAGTTTACAAATGACCCAATTATGGGTAAAACGAGTGGCCCAATATGGACAGTCCAACACACGAGCTCTGATACCATGTAAAGATTGGAACTTGGACCTAGCTCAACCCCAAAAGTTAGCTCAAGGGAGGGGGATTGTCCAAAATCATATATACAACTCCCAAGTATTTTATCCAGCCGATGTGGGACAACTAACAATCTTTGACTTATAGAATGATTTTTTCCCCTTAAATGTAGAAATCAGATCCTAATGGAAGAGTTTCATCATATCTTTAGTGATATTATTTATTGCAGTGTTCAGTTAAGGCTTCAGAGTTCAGATAGTATATTCATAGTGGTTGCCTGATCTATATGTGTAGCATGCTTCTTAAGGAATTGTTCTACTCACAATTTCTTATTTTTTACATGGTTTTCCAGTTTCCAAATCCTAAGCCTCCAACAAAGTGGGAATTGTTTGCTCAAAAGAAAGGTTATTCGAAGTTTGAAACACCGTAGAAAAAGAGATGAAGTTTTTTGGGCCTGACCAATGGCTCTGTGGCATGACTTGATTGATATTGTAATGGTTTAACCTATTCCTTTCTAATATCATCATACAGGTATACAAAAGCACAAGAAAGGAAAACTAGTTTTTGATGATCAGACTGCCAGTTGGAAGCGCCGTCACGGCTATGATCGAGTAAATGATGACAACGATATACCAATCATCGAGGCTAAAGCCACTGATGGTAAAATATTTTTATAATCAGTTTCTTCTCTTTTTCTTTTCAAGTTCAACAATGCTTTTGCCTGAAACTGATGGAGCCATCCGCTCTACTACTGTTTAACTTGATAAGTTTCAGCTAAAAAACTACCCCTGAATTTGCAGGCAGTATCTCGTGAATCAATTTTTTATATTAAACCAGCATCTATGTTTGAAAGTTTTCTGTAGGATGATTCATGAAATTACTCTTCATTTTATCACACTTTTTAGGAGATTAGTGTGAATGGTAGTAATCAGTCACGTCATGAATACTTACATTTTTTAATTTTACAGAACCAGGTAAAGATCCCTTTGCTGAGAGACGGAAAGAGAAGAAAAGCAGAGTTGATAAACAGGAGAAAAATCGGTTACAGAACTTGAAGCAAGTGGTGAAAGTTGGTACCTTACCAAGGTTTTATCCTCGTCCTTCTTCAAATACATAAAGTTCTTTTCCATCAATTAGATTTATGGTTTCAATTTGGACACTCATAACCCACAAACCTGTCTATTAGAAAAGCCATCACTCGTACATCTAATGATTTATCTGCTTTTAAGATTTCTAAAATTAGCATAGTTTATAGATATTTGAGGTCAAATAATGAGAGGAATAATTCCGACATGAATTTATTGACTTAGTTTTAGAATTATCAGAAGGGCAATTTGCATTATGATGTGTGCAAACTGTTGAACAATAATGAAACAAATAATTATTAGTTCAAGAACTGGAAATTAAGGGCTAGCATCTTGTTGTTCACATTGGATTATCATCCTTATTTAACATACCTATCGTTAAAGGGATACGCTTGGGACACCAATGAGGTGCAATTATGTTGCAACACTAAATATGAGTTTCTTAATACCTTGCAGCCATATTCAACTTGCTGCCACAGCTTTACCTATTACAGGAACCCAGTCAAAGCCTAAGAAAGTTAGCAAGGACGAGCTACTGAATGTTGCTGGATTGGCTGCAACTGCGACAGCCAGTGGTGGAAAATTTGACAAGAAACTGCCAGGGGAAAAACCCCCAAAGCATGAAAAGAAATACAGAAAGGTCTGTGCTACTGCCATGGAGTCCTCAAGCTTAATATATTTTGTGTTCAATCTTAATAACAGCGATGATAATCTACATTTTTGCATGTAGTTCTTACCAGCCGTGGAAGGATCGGGAATGGGTGCGTTGGAAAAACAGCAAACCGAGAAAGTTCTGAACAATTTGATCTCCAAAAATTCTCATGAGATACTCAATGTAGAAAAGGTGTGGTTTCTTTGTTTGTTGTATCTTTTTTTTCGCCGTATCTCTTCACAAGTTTCACTTATTTCTGAACTGATCTGGTATTCTCGGGTCTAGGCTGTGAATATGTACAATGTGAAGAAGGAGAAGAGGCAAAATAAACGAGGTGGGACATCATTCATACCTCAAGCAGGTTAAAACCGGAGAAGAAATCTTTCAAGAAATCATCCCCAAGCAAAAGGCAAGATAAGAAATCTTTTAAGAAAACATCGAAAAAGGGGCCTTCGAGTAAAGGTAAATCAAAATGATAGTCATCTTTACAATGGAATAGGTCTGTAACATGGAATTTTTGACTGGATATCGAATTTTCTTCTTACTTTTCACCCCATGGCTCTTTTTCTGTGATAAATTGTTGCAAGTATATGTAATGTATTTTAAACAAAACACTTACCAGTAATCGGATAACCGGCTTAACAGATTGTTTGCAGAAAAATTGATTTTTCTGTCATTTTTAAAATATCAGTTTCTGTGTTTCTTAATCTTCAGATTTTGAGTTAGTTTTTTCTCAATATAACAAAATTTTCAAAGCGTAGTCTCTTGTTGTTTTTTATTCTTAAAAATTGATTATTTTATATTTTAAATAAATGATTTTTTTGACACTTTTATTTCCGGTCATTTTGAAGTGAGATATTTAACTATTTTTGATATTTAATTAGAATCACTTATTTATTTTATTTTCAAATAATATACACCAGGTTTTTCACTTCAAAATTCATAAATTTCATCATTTGTCTAAAAGCATAAACTTTTGCAAACAACTCAATAAATTGTATAAAATTTTACTAGTCTCGTCGGATATATGATGTTTAAGATGTCTCGCCGGTGTTAAAATATCCTAATATAGTTTAGACATGCCAACTCTAAGTTGCCTAAGATTTTACCATTCTTACTAACTTATAAGATGTTTAAGATGCTTTATCTGTCTTAAAATATCCTGATATAGAGTTATCCATGCTAACTTTGAGATTACCAATAGTCCAATACACATGTCCACCACGTAGAGCAAATTCTAAATTAATTCGAATTGATATGTATGGACAAGGGTGATATTGTCATTAAAGAAAAATATTATGGTAAACTTCCAATTGTACAATTTTATTTTGTCTCGATTACAGTCCTAAAAACATCATTATAAATAATCTATCTATATACAGTTTTGATATTCATGTACACCTATCGTGCACACCTTTGTGAGCACCGATGAGATGTCACTCATCCATTTGATCATAATTTTTCTATATTTCATCACATCTAATGGGTGAGTGACACTTCATCGATGCTCACATATGTGTGCACGGTGTAATTCAATTTCTAATTAAGTAATAAATTATAGTATTACAAAAAGATATATAAACACTTTATAACTATGTGTAATAGTAAAATAACTAACATATTTTATGGGTTTTTTAACAAATAATTGAAAGAATTTAATTTTGATTTTAAAAGATGGTACGATTTCAAAAAAAATTTGAAAAAAAGGTATATAAAGAATATATTTTATAATATATATTTAATCATTATTATATGAGTTTATTTGATATTCACCGTATAATTTTATTTGAACGTGCATTTCTTTACAAATGTTGAGTAGAAAATCAATTGTTTTTAATTTTTATAATATAATCAATATTACATGTAACGTGCATCGTGCTAGTTAATCTAAATGTATTAACAGTATAAAAATGCTTGATCTTCAATTTTGAATTGGATAAGATAACGAAGACAACTTTTGATGGGGTAAGAAACTGCAGTGACATCAATAAAAAAAATTCACATCAGATTTTCACAGCATCGCCTTTAAGCAACACAGAAACTAATCATTCGTTCATGTAATGATCTGAGATACACAAGAATGCCAAAATGGGGAACTGTATAAGCATAACAGCTCCAAGTGCGTTGCACGGGGCAAACATCATAACTCAAAAAAGGATTGTATTCCCACCAAGAATTTTTAGTTACCTGTATTCCCCATTCCTTTCTGCAAGATTTAATCGGTCATTTGCAACAATATTACCAAAATAAACTATGATTTACTGCCTTCCTTCCACAATGTCATGGACACCATAACGAAATCGAGCTAATCCCAACCACTGGCAACAACATGATCACAGTTGTATTCATAAGCAGACGAATGGGCGCCGTGTGAATCAGCAACAGGCGAACGGTAATTTGCAGCATGTGGAATAGCACCAGCTGAGTCTACATGATAGTCATTATACACGTTGGTATCATGGGTTGGAGCGCAAGGATCGGATTTTGAAGCTTTGTCACCACTTTGGCTTGAGTATTCGTCATTGTGGCAATCTGCATAAAAACTGCTTCCATTTATGTGGCCATTGTAGTTACGACCACCATAGCGGGAAAATCGATTATTACCACCACCGTGGTTAGATGTCTTGGCATACTGCACAAGCCATTCAGGAATTTCTTGACTTGCTTCCCTCATTAATTCAATCAATTCTTTTGCAAGGGGTGCATTTTTATCGCTGAAAAATGCTGTTGCCATGCCAGATTTACCTGCACGACCAGTTCGGCCTATCCTGTGCACATAGCTGTCTATTACCTTAGGCAAGTCAAAGTTTATGACATGACCAACATGTGGAATGTCGAGTCCACGAGCAGCAACGTCCGTAGCCACTAGAATCTGTGTTTGGCCATTTTTGAATGATCTTAGTGCTCTCTCCCTCTCCTGCACATAAATTAAAAGACAACAAAAGTATAATACACAAACGCTCGCAACATGTACAAAGAATCAGTAATAGAATCAGTTAAACTTTCAACTGACAATAATATTTTATAGGATTTTTTAAGCGCATAATTCGTGCCAAAACTTATCAGTAGTAGATTCAATAATCGGCTATGACCTTTTAAAACTCATTCTTCCAACCTCTAGAAAATATATAGCTTCCTTTCAAGCCAATCTACTCCAATATAATAAATAATTTCCAAATAACCGTGATTCTCAAACTTTCACCACATTAAGAGAATCTTCAAGGAGAATAAAAATGAGAGCCAACCATTTGCACTTTGTCACCATGAATGGCAGTAGAGGGAAAACCATTTCTGCACAACCAGTGCTCTAGTGCATCTGCGCCTCTTTTTGTCTCCACAAAGACTAGCGTCAAAGCATTCTGTAAATGACAAATAGCTCACTTAACTAAAAAAATGTTCTAAAATTAAAACAATTGCAAGTCATAAGATAGCAAGTGAAGAAACAATAATGCCAAGGGCAACCTTTGCAGGGGTCAATTTATTTGCATTTTTTTGGGAGCGAAGGAGATTCATTAAATGGTCCCTTTTGTCCATGTCACAAACAAATTCAACCCTTTGAACAATGAGATTGGTGCTGGAGCCAACTTTTCCCACCGATAGAAATACATGGTTCTTTAGAAAATCTGACCCGAGCCTCTGCAAGCAATAAAATTGAAAGAAGTATGTGTTGAACTCAAACCACTTGTGCGGTTGAAGGCACATAAAGTCACAAAGCCAAGTGTTAGGCTCTTGCTTACTTTTACAAAGCAATCAATACAAATAATTCCTAACTTTCAGGACTAAAACTTGACTGCTATTTTACAAATATAAAAACTTGACTGCTATTTTATAAAGTAATCAGTACCAATCATTCCCAGCCAAAAAGGAAAGAGGAAAAAAAATCGTAACACGAGGTTAACATGTGCATTGGCCTTCATTTTAGACTGCCTCTCTTTTTCTTTAGAATACAAGCCACACCTCAAAGCTAAGTAGCACTAAAGATTTACAGAGGATCAAGCATGACAGAAGTATGTACTTTAAGTAAACTGATATAATGACGTTTTATTATATAATTGAATTGGATTCAACGAACAAAAAGAGTTAGAGATTCAGGGGACAAACCCGGATTTCATCTGGAAATGTTGCACTGAAAAGCATTGTCTGCCTAGCACCTGGTGGAGGCATTCCCATTTGCTGAACAATCTTTCGGATGTCACGTTCAAAGCCCATATCTAACATGCGGTCAGCCTCATCTAGTGTTAAATACTTGACATTCCTAAGTGAAACTTTTGATCTTTCTATCAAATCCACCAAGCGACCAGGAGTGGCTACCAGGATATCCACACCCTTTTCCAAATTTCGCAACTACGAAACATGTTAAAAAATCCAAGCAATAGATTTCATAAGGCGAAATCCAAGTGAAACATAAGAAAAATCACAGAAGAGAAGCAAACCCAGGTATTTACAATCCACAGTATCACACAAGATATTGTTAGTAAACATGTGTAAAATGGGCAAAAATCAGAGTAACTTAATCTAGAAACAATACAAACATTCACTATCAATAACTAATGCGCATTCAAACATCCTAAAATATAAGATCTAACAACTAACATCAAAAAGCAATATTCAGATCCCACAGCATCTGAAAGAAGATTATGGAAATATATCTGAACAGATGACCCCTTATTACCGCAAAAAAAAAAAGTTAGAGCTAAAACGTTAAAACCGCAGTCATAGAAAATAGGCAATAAATGAAATCCAAACCTGTCCTACGATCGGTGCCCCACCGTAAGCAACAACAACTCTGACTCCAGTTTGATACGAGAACTTTTTCGCCTCTTCAAAAATCTAACAGACGAAGTAGCACCATTACAACTCTATCAAAGCTAAAGTGGTTCGACCTTCAGAACATAACAGCGAAAGCAAGGCAAAACCAAAAGGAAAAATAACAATACTTCGAATGATATAATATCGTGCCCCATATTGGAGAGCCCGACAGCAAAAAAGCTCCCGGCAAAAGTAAAAGACAAAATCCCGCGTCAAATATTGGAAGAAAAGATATTAGGCAAGAGCAAATCATAGGAAAACGACACGGGCTCACAAATAAAATGTGAAGCTGAAATCAAGGAATTAAAGAAACAGAGCTGAAAACACATGGCACACCCTTTTGAATGCGTGCATACACTTGGTTCTCAGTCTCATACAGGCACATTAACTGAAAAGTTTACATTATCTACAGAAACGACAACCCATGAGGAAAAACGATTAAAAATAACTCTGAAAAAAGTCACGAGCCCGGACTTAAAACTGAAACTGGAAAACTTCCCCACATACCTGACAAGATAGCTCCCTAGTTGGAGCAAGTATGAGAGCGAGCGGGGAAGCAAAAGTAACCCCGTTGGTCATATTACCCGAAAACCTGCGCATCTGCTTGTGCTCGAGAATAGCACTGATAATCGGGAAGCAAAAGGCGGCCGTCTTTCCAGACCCAGTCTGCGCAGACGCCATCAAGTCCCTGCCAGCCAAGGCCACCGGAATGGCGCACCTCTGTATGGCAGTAGGGTTGACGTACTTGCACCTTTTTATGTTATCGTTCAACTCTTTACTGGAGAAACCCATCTCAGAAAACGAAGTCGCCGGTGGCGGGACATCAACCCCCGTCACCTCCACCTTCATGTCATCATAGGCGCCGACATTGTTCACGATGACAGCCTCCTGCCTCAGATTTTCTGGTCCTTCTTCACGGGCAACCTCAAGCTCGTCAAACTTCTCACACATATCAAATGACGAACGGTTGACTCCGCGTCCACGGCGATAAGGGCGGGTGGCGGGAATGGTGACGGTGATGTCAGGTTGGTAACGGCGGTACGATGGAGCCCAAGAAGATCGGGCGGATCCGCCGGTAAACCACGGATTCGACATGAAATGGGAGATGGGTTTTCGCAAATTTCAAATGAGAAGGAAGCAAATACGGAAGCTACAGAGTTCCTTTGGTTTGCAGTCTTCTGCGTCTCCTATGGAGTATAGCCCCCCACTACTTTCAGTTAGTTTTTAGCATTTCATATTCTTCTATTTAATTAATTAATTCCTCAATACGTATTAATCTTACCTTAATTTAACTATAATATTTTTTCCAATTTATCTAATATAAATTATAAAAATAAAAAATTATCGCAAAGCATTATATATTTAAATTAATTAAACTCGTCATATTAAAATAATTTTCTAATAAATTATTTTAAATCTTGTAAAATCATCTTTAAATTATTTATGAGATATGTCAACTCTGCTCATATCTACACTGTCTTTTACACCGCCACTATTTTTTTATATTGAATATATGTAAATGTTCGTGTTTGGATGTTGCTAATATGATTTGGATGGAATGATTCGATTTCAAATCGTAATTTTAATCACGTCATAAATGATATATAGATGTCATATATGCATTTGAACCCATAACAATTATCATATAAAGAGTTTGATTTAAAGTTAAAATTACAAAGAGTTTGGTTTAAGAGCATCTTTCCTTTTTGTTTCTTTTTATTTTTGGAAAAGAATTGGAATTATATTGAGAAATACAATTAAAGATGTGCTATTTTTATGGCAATTGATTGAGAGAGGAAGTGTCAAAGCAATTTCTTTTGTGTGGCTAAAAGTAGAATCAAAGCTTTTCTTTTGTGTGTGAATACAACTTTTTTTTCTTTTTGGTAAAAATATTGTCGACAAAAATAGGAAGATATTAATATCAAAATGTGGAAATTATTAAGAAAGTGTTGAATAATTCGTAGTGGTTGTTGGTATGGGGAAAATGGATCAGTATTTAATAAGAAAATTAGATTGGAAGTGAAAATTCTGAATATCTAAATTATTAAATTAAAATATATATTTTGTGAATTGTTAATGATGACAAATTAAATTAGTTACGGGGAACCGAAAAGATTTTTTTAAAGAAACCAATTAGGTCACATGGAAAAGATCAAAGGACTTGCTGTTTGATTTGGAGTTTGTATCAAGTTTTGAAGTTTGGGCTCGATAAGTCATGTTAAAAACCGTCAAATTAATCACTATAAAGACAAAAATATGTGTGAGACGATCTCACGGGTCATATTTGTGAGACGGGTCTTTTATTTGGATCATCTATTAAAAAGTATTATTTTTTATGCTAAGAGTATTACTTTCTATTGTGAATATGAGTAGAGTTGACCCGTCTCAGAGATTATGATCCGTGAGACGGTGTCACATGAGCAGAATTAACTCGTCTTACGAATAAATATCCGTGAGACTATCTCTGTATTTGATTTTAGATTTAATTTAATGTAATTTAATTTTTATAAATGTATTCTACATTTATTTCATTGAGTTATAATGGGGTGTATTCGATTTAGAGTTTTGATAACTTTTAATGACTTTTTTAAATGATAGACTTTTATGGATTTGATAAATTTTTATTGATTTTTATGGAATCTCACAGATTTATAAACAGATTTATGTGGATTTATGTAGACTTTTTTGCAAGATTTTTATAGATTTTTGTAGATTTTTTTTTATAGAATTTTATAAATTTTGTACTTAACTATAACATGTGATTTTTTTATTAATTTCTTTGAACCAATAATTAATTGACATATATAAAATATTCAATTTGAAATTATTTTTAATATTTATATTAATAAATAAATTTACTTATTTAAAAGTTAAATCGTTTAATCCTTACATGTATATATATGTGAGTTTATATGCATGTTTGTAAATTTTTTAAAATACATCAATTGATTAACATGTAATCTTATTTTTAAATTGATAATATAAATGTAAAAATAATATTATTTATTATTTTGTGAATATAATTTTGTATAAAAATATCATAACTTACATATTAATTAAAAATACGAAAATGAATTTAAAAAATCATTGATGTTACGAAACTATTCAATTATTAAGAATTAAACAACATTTTTTTATCATCTTTATTATTATTATTGAATATTACATTAATTTGTATAAATCATAAATTAAAAATCACAAAATCAATTCTATAATTCAAAATTTCCCCGTGTTATTAAAATAAAAAATTATTAAATGAACAATCAGCTAAAAAATGAAAAATTTGAAAAAGAAAGATGAAAATATATATAGAGATACACTTCGAAAATTTGAGAGAGTAATAGAAATAGATGAGAGGAGAGAAGATATAAAGATATGTGATGTGAAGCGACATAGAGAGAGTTAGAAGTTTTAAAAATCCATTCAAATCTTTGGGGTGAACCAAATATAATTTTTTACAATTTGTAGTTGTACCTTAAGCTTTAATTTGTATGTCAATGAATTCCATGGAGTTATTAAAAGTCCATGGAAAATTTGAATACCTGTAGACTTTTATAGAGTTTATAAAAGTCAATGTTGAATACCACTTGACTTTTTAAAACTCCATGAAAGTCTATTTTGAATACCACAAGACTTCTATAGAGTATGCAAAAGTCTTGATTGAATACCTCTAGATTTTTAAAATCTACAAAAGTCAATAAATTTCCCACGTTGAATACACCCCCCATAATGCCACCTCATGTGTTCCTCGCCTTCAAAGGGGAGAGGACCTCGCAAGAGGATGTTTTCGCTTGCGAGGAAGACAGTGGACATCATGCGTGGAGTCTTTGCGCGATGAAATGCCCATAATTTATTTATTTATTTATTAACTTTAAATTGAATTAATTTAAAAATAATAAAATCCCAAAATTGGAAAAAATATATATACATATGAATTTGTTTTTAAAAATTTTAAAAATCCATGACTATATATCATCAACCAAATTCAAAAAATTGTCTATAGATAAAAATCTATTTTTATTTCATTTACTGGAAATCTTCAATTAAAATATAAAATATTAAATTTAATAAGAAAATAAATATTTGAACATCATTTTATCACTATAAAAACATATAATGAAGTTATCTACCCTGACATCAATACGAAAAAACTTAAAGAAAAATTTAATGGGCTAGATCTCATTTTTAATCAATTAATATATATGTATATATATAATTTAGTCCACTTGAATAATAATAAAATCATAGTTACCTGTATGTTTGCATGATACAGAGAGAGCGCATTAAAAAAAAAAATCATGTATGGATTTCCACAAATATTTCATTCACTAGTATTTACATAAAAACAATTTTGCTCCAAGTTGGGCAATGAATACTAGTATAGTGTGTGTATATGTAATCATACATAATACATATATTAGTGTTTTCTGACGCACGTGATGTGTATGTGTTAAATACTTTTATTTAAGTGAAATTTTTAAAGATTATATTAAAATTTAAAACTATGAAAATGTTTTTTTTTTTTGTATTATTTTTATGTCATGAGTGATATGATCATTTTAAAAATGAAGATATAGATAAAAATAAAGAAATAATTTATTAAGTTATAGTAGTTATATATATAATTTAAATTATGTTTTTTGATATTTTTATTATATGAATTGGAATTTAAAAAAAATTAAGAAAATGATTTTTTTTTTATTTATTAAAAAAACATACATGATATTAGAGTTAATTACTTTAAGTGAGTAAACTCTCAACTTTAATAATATAGGGTGCCTTCTCACAACGGAGGTCACAGTAACCAGGTCCGAACGACTGTTACCAACTTGTTATATTCTAAATCAGTAAGAAGATTGCCTTTCCGATATGTGCCATAGCGAAGGGTGCGATGCGCCCCAAGGGCAGGGAAGATGGATTGGATCGAGAGGCGATGCTTATGCTGCCTTCAAGGACGTGTACAAGAAGGTCTTGATTTTGATAAAAATGTATTTCAAAAAAATAAAATATGGATTTCGAGTTCGACGTGGTCATCAATTATCTCGGCAACTTTTAATTATCATGGGAGAGTTACTAGATTTTCTAAGAGTTATCGATTATTTTTTAATAAAACAATTATCATGGGCCCAAATTGCTATTTTCTGGAATCCAAGACCAGTTCGATGATCCGGCCCAATATTTGAATAAATAAACCGATGGACCATATTATCTAATTAATTATTGAAGCCCGTAATATATGAGCCGCCTAAAGTTTTTTGTTCAGGATCCTCTTAGAACATATGTAAAAAGCAAAACAAATATATTCTTTTGGTATGCTCTTATTTTACAAGGTACCACTATATTCTCTCTAAAGTTTATCGAGCAATCTTTGACTTGAACGTCGAAATATTTATGCTGAAAAACAACTAATGTCGTACACCTCACGAACATCGTTCATGAGTCAGAGTGTCTACACGACATTCGCAAGATCGCCCCAGCAACCACTGACATTCAACAAACTCTCGTATCTCTTAGTCGGATCATACTTTTGTTTCGGTAACATTACATATGCAGCGAGAACCCTCCCCTATCATTAATAATAGCTCTCGGTCGAAATATGTTTATTTCAAACTTTTTGTGTTGGCTGAGACTTATTGAAGAGAGGATAATTTTTTTCTGTTGTGCATTGTGTTCAACCTTTGATGACATATTTATTTGTATACACAAGCACTGTGTTAATAGGATTCATAATCCTAGTGAGCGTAGCATTCTTTACTTTCATTAATTAAATTTTTATGTTATAATATAATATATTAATCGACTTTTGATAATATATGATATATTATATTTTATTCTGTATTGTTATCAATCTTTCATAACATTTTTATTAAAATACACAAATCCTACGTTATTGGGATTCTTAGTCCTAGTGTTTTAGCGATATATATATAATATTTAAAATTATATTACCATTATTTAATATTCGTGATTAACATAATAATTAATTAATTATAGACTCCTCTAAAATCTTTTATGAGAATTTTGTACATAGTAGTAGTAACTACCACTAATATTACTATGTAATTATAAAATTTAAAATTCACTACATAAATAATTTTGAAATCGTATTTAGAAACTACACCAAACCTCGTCATCTGATGACCTCAATGGACTCCTGAAACGAATCAAAGTGTATACTATGGTTAAAGGACTAATGGTGTGTAACCATAAGCGCAGATTATTCCACTCAATAAATGATAACCACTTGGACAGTCCGAGAGAGGGTTGTTCAGTGAATCATCAAATGATCGTCCATCTGTATGAATTGACATCTCCATACTCTAATCAATGAAACATGACGTTTACATCACAGATGTTAGTCTCAAACTCAAACAATCTTTATCCTAACTTAAGCAGCTGATTCGACTAAAAACATGTTTAGAATATATGGTACACTTTCTAATCTTATGTTAAGAGGCATACCTCATGATACCTATTATATATTCAAGAATTTTATTTGTGTAGATTGCACGAGTATACATATAAAATAAATATCATAATCTGACAAACCGTAAAATATTATTAAAATAAATATTGTTTTTTATATTAGAGTCAATAAAGTTCAAATCACAAATTGTTCGTTGGACACATACTTTAACAAAAAGACTTTCTCATTTAGAAACTAGGAGTCAAGTCAAAATCGTATCAAATGGTTTAAACTTTAAATTCGATGAATGATGGCCAAGGGCCCCATGGGGAGGAGGACGAAGTTTTTATCCTAAATCTTCGGAGAAAGTTCAAGGGTGATATTGAGCATAGCATGATGACACGTCTGTGAATTGTGATGCTTAATAGCAGCAATGCACGTAAAAAAAATCATAATTATCATGATTTAAAAAGAAAATATCCAAGAAAATTGAATAAATTATTATTAAGAATCTCTATAATAAACCGTACAAAGAAATTTTTTTATATTTAAATTAGAAAATTGTCAGAAAACTTTTTGAGAAATTAATTATTCTAACCCATCTCATTTTTTTTAATTATTTAAAAATATAGATTAATATTAATATTCCTAAAATATCATTTTTATAACCCTTTTCTATATTCCAAAATAGTTAAATAGGGTAATTCATATTTCCTAATACAGATTTTCATGGAGATTTTATGTATGTTTTTTTTATTATTGTATTTATTTTACCGAAACAATAAATAAATGAAGATTGTGGTAAGAATAAATTCATTTTTTTACGGTAAAACGATTTCATTTTGATACTCTTGAAGTTGTACTGTAACAAAATTAAATTACAAGGTGCAATTTAATGTTTTTCTAACATCGTGACTTTGTAAGAAAGACCAAACAATTATATTCCAAATCTCGTGATTAATATTGAAAAGACATTTGAAATATTAATATCGACATATCATCTTTAATTTTGTAATAAAACTCACCGATTTATACGTTTGAAAAATATATTGATCATTCTTAATTATGAACAACAATAATTTATATTAACAATACTTTGTAGAAAGTTCATAAAATCCAGTATTAGATTATTAATATCACCAAAACTCTTGTAAAACGGTCCTATAAGTTAATTTTATTAAACCTATCTTATGTCAAATATACTATTTTTTATTGTAAATATGTATACAGTTGACTCGTTTCACGAATAAAGATCCGTGACGGAGGGAGATATGTTTTTTTTTTTAAATTTCATAAGTAGTCTATTATTTTTTTCACTTTTTTGTTAGTATTGGATTATTAATATATGGCCTCTCTTGAGTAAAAGCGCTCACCTTTTGTAAAAACTTTATAAATGTTTATATTCGCTTAAATACTGTTGTATTATTGTAATTTGGAGACATGATCAATTTGAATGAGTCTCATGTGAGATCGTCTCACAGATCCTAATTAATCTGTGAGACATGTCAACCCTACCCATATTCACAATAAAAAATAATACTTTTTCATGGATGACCCAAATAAGATACCTGTCTCACAAATACGACTCGTGAAACCGTCTCACACAAGTTTTTGCCGACCAATTTTGGGTAATGAGCTTAATTTCTCCAGCCAGAATATTGAAATATTTTATTATTTAGGTCTGTTCGTTCACCTAAATCCTAATCACAAAAAGTAAAAATTTGAATATTCGAACGAGACGACAAACCTCACAGAGCAAGACGATAATGCAAGAAAACAAGTTAGAATATTCTTTGATTACACGACAAGAAAATAGGAAACGTGAAAAAAAGGAAAAAAAAAACTCATTTTTGAACAAGAGAAAAATAAACAAGTTAGAATATTCTTTGCACGACAAGAAAATAGGAAACGTGGAAAAAAAAGAAGAAAAAACTCATTTTTGAACATGAGAAAAATAAATAAGTTAGAATATTCTTTACACGACATGAAAATAGGAAACGTGAAAAAAGGGGAAAAAATTCATTTTTGAACATAGAGAAAAATTAGTATTGTGTTTTTGGTTTAAAAAATTCAATATTTTTATATAGGGAAACGTTTTCTATCGAATTATTTTTTTTAAAAAAAGGTGGTACATAATTAAGATTGGCTTATTTGCAAAAAATGTATATTTTGTAAATAAGTAATAATTTGAGACACAACTTAATTTGACCACTAATACATAAAACACATTAACATAAAATCAAATACTGCAAAACTAGCAACATAGAGCGAAAATATTTAAAATTCAGACGAGATGGATTCCTAACTTGATCGATCGTTTCAATCTCAAATGCAAATGTAACACTAAAACTAAAGAAAAGACAATGAATTTGATGAAATAAAATCTTAACACGATTGTATATCTATAAATCAGTAGAAAATTACACAACATGAAATTATAATCAAATAATACTGAAATATGGTTGAAAAATATTCATAATGATAGAGTTTGAAACGAAAAATATAAAAATAATGCTTAACTATGACTAAGATTCATGTAGAGAGTAGGCAGGGTTTTGTACGAGATGTGTATTCGTTTCTCTTCTATCGATGAGTTGTTTTTTCTGTAAATTGCGTGACGGTTTCTCTGCTCTTCCCACGACTCACAATCTGTTCATGTTCTTTCGTACGATCTCTTCCTATCTGCACGTTTTTTGATATATTGAAACACTTTATAAGAAGCTCATCAATTTAAAGTGTTTTGATAGATCATAAAGCATATACATAGGAAGAGACCGTGGAAAAGATACATAGACAGATCGTGAGTCGTTGGAAGAGCGGAGAAACCGTATTATCATAAAATTTCCATATTTTAACTGCACTGACATTTTTCCTCAAAATTGACATTCCAACTTATTTTCAATATTACATTTCTCAAGTTGTACTATGCTGCTCACTTATGTATATAATCATTTAACAAAATTTAAAAAACTTATATCTAACATTTCTTCTCAAAATTGTCAGTGCAACTTATTTTAATAATTTTCTTCTCAATCGTTTTATGATCCTCGTTAATTTATAGTTATTATCATTAAATTAAAATAATGTTATATAAATTATATATATATATATATTATATGTATGTGTATAGGTCGGTACTCGCAGATATTTTTATTGGCTCTCATTAACTTATAGGTGAACGAACAGAAAATAGACCGCCACACAGTTGAGAGCGCCCAATTCCGTTATAAAGTAGCGATGCGAAGCTAGGGAAGAACATATACTACGCCAAATCAACCGCCAAAATTCCGAGCGATTTTGAATTCAAACGATTCCGAAATATTCATTTTTAAGCTGAAATTTTGTTGTTTATCGTGCGAAACATCGATAGAGTGGCGGTGATGGAGTCGGCAGAGAGTATTTGGAATGCGGTGGAAGTGCCGGAGAGTCACGGCTCGGAGATTCCGTCGTCTTCTCTTGCGGTTGACCACTCGCTCTCCCTCCTTGAAATGAAGCCTCGTATTGTGTAATTATTTTCTTTATTCTTGCTATTAGTATTTGTTTAACATTTTGAATCAACCACGTGTTTTGGTTTCCTGCTTGATTTTTTTTAATCTTCCGGGGGACATTATCGGTGTTTATGTCCATCTAGACCTTATATCTTAATTCTGCTAACTCACGGTGCGAGAAATTGTGAGGTTGCTGATGCGGAAAGGAAAATAATTATTTGATTTTTGGTTGGGTTGATATGCGTAGGAGATGTACTTGCTTGCTTGTAGTAAAATTTTTATATTGGCATGCGAACATGTGTGGGAGGCCAAGTCATTTCATTGTAACTGATGTTTGTGATTGATTAAATGGATTTTATGGTGACTGTATGGAGTTACTTAAGAAAGAAATGGTGAATGTTAGTTGTTTATTCACTTGTGAATTGGTACATATACACAGTGATATTATACAGATTTGATAAAAATCAGTTCTATCCTAAGATCATGACAATGAAAATATATACATTGAATACATGCAAGATTAATTGTTAAGGTCAGGGATGTGATTATGCTTATCATGCCCCCGCAAGATCGATCATCCGTCACAGATGCCAATCTTGGATCGATGATCGAGGAATTGTTGTCTTGGTGGAGGCTTGGTAAGTTAGTTAGCAAGTTGATCATTCGTATGAAAATGAACTACTCGGAGTAGCTTCTTGGAGTCGCGAACAAAATGAAATTCGGTTGCGATGTGCTTCATGCGAGAATGGTCAACGATTGGTCAACCCTAAAAAAGTGGCGATTCGCCTCGCCATGTCCAAAACATATCCGACTGGTCAACCCTAAAAAGTCAACAAAACGGATTTTGTCCTATCCGTGTCCGATACTTCAAATTTTTTTTAAGTTGCTTGTGCTACATAGAGGACCGGGCTATTGTGTTTTGCTTCTTATAACTCCAACTAATAGGATTGGAACCAAAAGGACAACATAGCCAGTGGTTGATCGTTGGGATCACCCGCCCAATTAGCATTGGCAAAGACATGAGTATAAGTGGAGAATTGCAACGAAGGAAAAGTCCATGGGCATTGGTGCCTTTGAGATAACGAAGCACTTGCTTAACTGCGGTCGAGTGCGGCGTTGTGTGAGTGCATGGATTGGGACAATTTATTAACTACAAATAACACATCTGGAGGTGTGAGAGACAAGCATTGCAGAGAGCCTAAGACTTGACGATATTGAGTGACATCAGTTGGTGGACTACCATCATGTATGGTAAGAGATTTTGTAGAATATAATGGGTTGGATAAGCATTGCAGAGAGCCTAAGACTTGACGATATTGAGTGACATCAGTTGGTGGACTACCATCATGTATGGTAAGAGTTTTGGTAGAATATAATGGGTTGGATATTTCACTCGTTCATTTTTGTTTTAGCAAGTAGATCACAGATGTACTTCTGTTGTGATAGAAACAAGCCTTTAGGTGTGACTTGCACTTCTATGCCAAGACAATAAGATAGGGGCTCGAGATCTTTTAGTGAAAACTGAGTGGCTAGTGCATTGATAAATTGATCCACATGTGTACTGGAAGTCCACGTCACAATGATATCATCGACGTACATGAGAAGATAGAGAACACGAGTGAGGGCACATTGAATGAACAAAGAGTTGCCGGATTGTGCATCTTGAAACCAATAGATTGAAGAAAATAGTGAAGCTCATTGTACCAAGCTCTTGGTGCTTGACGTAAATCATAAAAAACCTTTTTAAGTTTGCATACATGATGTGCTATGTAGCACGGATACCTTGAAATTTTTTTTTTTGAAGTATCGGATACGGATACAACACGGATACGGATACGATACGCGGATACGCGTGTCGGATACCCCAAAATCCGTGTCGTTGACTTTGTTCAGGGTTGACCAGTCGGATACGTTTTGGACATGGCGAGGACACGCCATGGATACGGCGTGGATACGTTTTTCGGATACGTTTGGGCAAAATTGTAAATTTTTAGAAGTTTTATGGGTTAATTAAAAAAATTAAAATTGCTAAGGACTAAAAGAAAAATACTTTAACATATATTGGGCTGGGCTTTTAAATTCCAATATACATTTGTCGTCTCTTTCTTTCTCTTTCTGCTGAAGCCTCTCAACGTGATATCGCGTCGCCCTTCTTCTCTATTTCTGCCACTGCTACTGCTGCCGCCACCGTTACCGCTGTCGTCGCCGCCGCCGTTGCCGCTGCCGTCGCCGCATATTACATCTATCTCTATGATTTTTACTTTTCAATACTAAATTTATATGAAGTATAAATATATATAATTTTATATATATTTTAATGATTGTCGTATCTTAGCCGTATCGTGTCTTGTATTTTCAAAAATTGACGTATCGCCGTATCCGTATCGTATTCGATACGATACTCGTACCCGTATCCATGCAACATAGATGATGTGGATATCTTAAATCCACAAATCCAGGAGGTTGTTGAATGTACCCTGCAAAAAAACATTATTAACATCGAGTTGGCATAGAGGGCAACTGATGCTTGTGGCAAGACTTAACAGAATTCGAACAGTGGTGGGTTTAACAATAGGGCTGAAAGCATAAGTGATTATCAACACCCAGTCATTGATGAAATCCTTGAGCAACTACTTGTGCCTTATATCGAGAAACAAACCCAATTGGATTTCTCTTTATTCGATAATTCCACTTGCAGCCAACGATGTTTTGTGCAGGGTCTTCAGGAAATGTTTTCAACAGGGGCAATGCTGGGGGAATGAAGCAAGCAAAGTCAAAGGCGGGTCAAAACTCACATAAGCAGAGGGGGAGATACATTCATGAAAACCGAGAATACTAGTGTCCAAGTATTGTTACTGATCAAGGCATTGTACTCAGCTTGCATGGCTTGTCCCTACTTCAAGGACTTTTGGGCTTTTGAAAATGTATGAGGTTCAATTTCATCGTCAGAGGTGATGAGTGTGGCATTAACATCAAATATTTTCGTTGGCTTAAAGATTATTATGGATCTTGTGGTGATGGGGTTACGTGGGCTAGATTGAGTAGATATGGTAGTAGGTGATTGAGAACTTACTTGTAATTGATGGAGTGCTAGAGCATCATGTGGTTGAGGAGATGAAAGAATATTGTTGGTGTAACCCGACAACCTGTTCATTGTTGATTTTTGAGTCAAACCTTCACCATTTAAATTGGGAGAATCATGAGAGGTATTAATTATTTGATTGGGTGGGGCAAGAGATGCAGATTGTGGGAATATTTGAGGAATATGAGATGTCGGTGACCCAAAATTATTGGGTGATGGAAGCTTTTCGGGACATAATCATTTAACATTGTAAGATCAATAGGATGAAGATTTGAAGATGGATTAATAGTAGAGGAATCTTCTGTAATTAAGGTAGCAATGGGTGATGCCAAATTGAGCCATTGATTGAGAGTGTCAACAGTAGGTGAAGATGAATTTAAGAGAGGATTTAGGAAAGGAAATATTGATTCAACAAACTTGACATGACGAGAGACAAAAATTCAGTTACTTTTAGGTTCAAGACATAGTTAAGCATTGTGTTCATTTGAGTAACCAGCAAAGACAATGGTGAGAGCAGGGTTCAAGTTTATGAGATGTGTAAGGGCACAACCAAGGATAAATAAGCAGCCAAATATTTTAAGTTTATTGTAATTTGGATTTTTCTTGAAAGATACCAAATGGTGATTGAAAGTTTAAGGTAGAGGTTGACATCCTCCTAATGAGATCGACGACAGCCTGGAATACTAAAGACCAATAGCAAATGAGCACATGGACATGATGTAACAAGCTAAGGGTGGTTTCGACAATGTATCGATGTTTACATTTTGCGATACCCACCAAATCGGGTGTATGAAATGGGGATTTAAGATGTTGGATAATGTCCAGACTTTTTCCGATACGAACTCGACCTCAAATTACATTGTTCAGTAGTTCGTTAGCCGTGATAATTTAACAGTATAATATACATACACATAATGAAATAGGAGATGGTCAAGACCACGAGCTTCACCACTACAGTCGGAATCCACCGTTTTGATAGTGGTTTGAAAGAAATTTTCAACAAGCTTTTGAAACGTTCAAAAATAGTGGAAACATCATATTTGCATTTGGTAGGGTATAGCATGTGTATTTTGTATAATAATCTACAAAAATCTCACAGTATCGATATGTCAAATGTTTTTAAAGGAGCAGAGCCCCAAACATCAGTAAAGACCGTTTATAGAGGTTGAATTCAATTAATAGAGGAGATACCAAATGGTAGTTTGTGACTTTTATTGGAAAGACAAGCATCACAATAAGATAAATTAAAAAGTAGACTCGGAAATAGGAATATGTTCTAAAGAGATAATTGTTAGGAGAACTTTTTAGGAGGGTTCCCAAGTCGTCAATGCCTTGAATCCAACGTATTGATGGTGGATACTAAGGCAGTAGATGAAGTGTTTGACGTTGATGCATGTGTCGGCCACTGGTAAATATTTCCTCTAATCCGGCGTTGGATCAAGGAATCCCCCGTACTTAGATCCTTCACCAGAAAATAACCAGGAAAAATTCAATAAATGTATTATTGTGAGTACAAAATTGTGAAATAGATAGAAGATTTTGTTAATTTGTGAAGCACACAAAACATTGTTTAACTGAAAAGTGGTAGTAGGTAAACCAAGTGTACTAGAGCCTATGTGAGTAATAGGAATGCTTTTACCATTGCCAACCACAATATCTTCATTGCTGCTATAGTCTGAATGGATCGATAGGTTTCTGTAGATCGGAGGTGATATGATGTGATGCACCCAAATCGACGATCCAATTAAGGTTGTTTCTTAGCATACTATTTGTTGTGTGATTGACTTGTGGCCAAGGTTGCCTATGAGATAGTGTTAGTCGGGAGCGACAAAACTTTGCATTGTGTCCATTCTTGTCACACAATTGACAAACAATTTTTGGTTTGTTTCCCCCATATTGCTGACACCAAGATTGTAGTTGAGGATTGGAATTTCAAGAATTGAAAAGGTCGAAATATTTCCATGAGTGTTGCGATTGTTGAAGGAATATCCAGAGTTATTCTAAATGTGCCATTTTGATTTTGGTTGAAGCCTGAATTGTTGCCGTAGTTCTTCCATCTCTCCTTCTTATTTTGTGTCTTTTGGTTGAGTTGAGCGGTCGAGAGGTTGATTTATTCGCATATGTCATTTCCAGTTTTTCCCATGCTTCGGCTGCCGTTTTGCACCTAAGACAAGTGGGGACACTGATGCGGTGATGGAAGTTTGGATAACGTGCAAAATTAGGCGTGCAAAATTAGGCGATCTTGTCTTAACCATATTTTGTGATAGGGGTCGTGGTTCCCGAAGTAATAGTAGTTGCAGCTGGTCATGGCAAGGTTCCGTCAAGATATCTGATGAGATCATAGCCAAATAAGAGATTAGTGAACTGAGAACTCCATGCTGCAAAGTCTCCTCCTATGGATAGTTTTAGTGGAATTTGTGCAGCCGTGTTTATGGATATAAGTGTTGAATTTTGAGAAGCTCTGGTGTTAAATATAGTGGTAACTCTTGGTGACTCAGAGGAGGATGGATTTTCAGACACGGTTCGTAAAAGAAAGGGAAAACTACAAAGATATCAGAAAAGAAAAAAAGGATCGGAACTGCTAGAAGCTCTGGTAGCACGAAGAAATAAATGTTGAATAATTGTAGTTGTTTATTCACTTGTGAATTGGTACATATACACCGTAGTACGGTAGAGATTTGGTAAGAATCAGTTCTATCCTGAGATCACGTCAATGAAAATATATAACAAATACATCTATGATTAATTGCCAAGGTCGAGGATGTGTTTATTCTTATCAGTTACTTGGTCGTGTACCTATTGTAACTATGTAAGTGCAAATTTGGCATGTAAGGATGAAGCTAGTTTCTGATATTTTGGAGAAAATATTATCCGAGCATATCAAAGTTTTTGGCCTGGTTGTAACATGGCATTTATAGGAAAATGGGCTGTAATGGGGTTAAAGAATAGTGGTTTGGAATCTCGATCCACTGAAGTGGTGCAGAGAGATATCTCGATTGAGGCAGAGAGTGTTTAGAGGAATATGTGGGCGAAACCCCTTAGCAATATATTTTATAGCTAGTTCTGTTGAAAAGACTAGCAGCTTGAAGTGTCTGACACGCTTGGATAAGCACCTAGCTTATTAGATATGACTTCCCCCAGTGTTTATTGTTCAAAATTTGCTCCAAGATAAAGATGGTTCTTGTGTCAATATGGACATATTCAAATACGAAGTTCCTCTTTTCCTAAACTCGACCCAGTTTCTCCAAGGAATCAGACTGTGTTACTCCACTCAGGTCAGGATTTTGGATTTCTTATGCTATTCCACTTTTAAATTAAAATGGAATGGAAACTAACCTTTTAACGTACCTGATAATTGATCATCATGTCGCAAAATTTGTGCCAGCAAATGCTCAGTGATACTACCATGAGCGTTCACCAGTGGTCATTGGCTGAGAATTATCTCCAGAGATCATCAGGAGTCCTAACTTTGCAATGCTAAGATAGGTTAACCTGAGTGACTGTTTACTGTTGTCGAGTATACTCCATATACGAACGATGAATAATTATGTTCATTACCATCATTGCCCAACTGCAGGAGTGTTTTTATTGGGTTCTAGCTCAAAACCTCTGGTTTTTCCTTGTCAGTTCTATAAATGAGAAAATGTATTGCTTTACCTTTTGGAGATTTTTATCTTCATCCAAGTGCAAGCTCTGTGTTTGTATGCATGCCTCAAATACACGACGCCCCATATTTTTTATAACTGCCGCCAATTGCACCTTTATAAATGTAGTTTGGTTTTCAGATTATTGGATATATATTTCGAGCTTATGATATGTGGCCTTCTGAGTTATGAAAAAGAATAGTAAAAGTCGTGATAAAGTTTAGTCACAATTTATAAAATTGTAGACGGCCCATGTAAATTTCCTGATGTTAGCTATTGCTGGATGGAATTTTTCTTAATCTATGTTCATAAACATTGGGTTCTCTATGTTTCTAAAGCCATCAGTACTCCCTCGATGTGAATTGACACGTTTTTTCTATTTTATTTTCTGTTGCTATTTTCAGTTCAATCTTATATTTATTGCATGTTTTTTTTTAAAAAAAAATGATATATCATGGAAATAAGCATCTAAAAAAAAATTACTCATGAAAAAAAACTACGAGGATTCACTTCAAATACTTGAGTTGAAGTCAAATGATTTTAAACTTTTCTTGTACGTTCTCTCAAAATTTCCTCAGTTAACTTTTTTCATAACGATTTTTCTTTGCCAGGGAGCTGTGCAAGGATCTATTCAAACAATGGTCAAGTTTGGATGCGTCAAATTTCTCTCTTGAAACAGTATCTGGTGGCATTACAAATCTTTGTGCGTCTCTTTCTTGTTTCTCTCAAAAGAAATTGATTAAAAATAACGTTCTTAAATTTAAGATTCTACAAGAAAGTAATATGTTCTTATATTTACATTTGACAGTTAACTGGCTGTCATTAACATATCATTTTGATTTTGATTTTGAATGCAACAGTACTCAAGGTATCCGTGAAAGAAAAAGGTGGAAATGTTGTGCATATGACTGTTCGATTATATGGGCCAAATACTGAATATGTGATCAATCGGGAAAGGGAATTGCAGGTAAATTGGTGATGTTTCTGAGCTTTTTGCCCTCCCCCATACCATGTGGATTATTCAGGACCTATTGTAGTTTTTTTGAGTGCATGGGGATTTAGACCCGAAAAATGTACATGCTATTTATGAGTAAGTCCTGCTAAAGCAGCTCCCTATACTGCTTAGCACCCGTCATCTCATTCTCATTCCATTGATACGAGCTAGGTGTTTCTAAAAATATCCTTTTAGGCCTTCCTTTATCATGACTACTATGGTATTCAATATAGGCGATTATTGTGCGCTCCGTTGCAATTTACAAGCTGTTGATGTACATTATGAGCTATTTTGGATACAGAAGTTGTAACTTAAAAACACTTGATTAAGTTCAGCTTTTTAAGTGCTTTTATTAAAAAAATCAAAAGCAATTTTGGTGGATAAATGTTGAAAAATGCTTTGTTTTTATTTTTAAATATAAATTAGAAGCAAAAGCCCAAAAACTAGAAATTATAGCTTCTAAAAACACTTTTTTAAGTGCTTTTAAACCACTCTTGTAACCACACACTATAATTTTTAAGAAAAACACTTTTTTTTAATAAAAAAAACGTGTGTTTAATCCCTTGGCTTCTCCAACCAAACGGGCTATATATTGGCTGCATCTTTCCAAACACCAGCTGTAAATGTTCTAAAAATTTTTAATCTCATGTTTTTGACTGCATTTTGTTTAAGCCTAATGTTGTATTTTATGTTTAGGCCATTCCATCCCTCTCAGCCGCAGGATTTGGTGCCAAGTTACTTGGCGTTTTTGGAAATGGCATGGTGCAGTCATTTATCAATGCTCGTACACTAACACCATCAGGTAAACATTTGGAAGATATCATGTTGCATGAAGTTAATTGCTTTGAAAATAGAACTTGCCTCTTTGATTAGGTTTAATCACTCGTCAACATTTGTTCATATCTTATCCTTTGAAGTGACTCATTTGTGGTGAGATTTATAAGTTTTCTGTACATGGGTCTTGATCGAGATTTTGCTAGAGGGATCCATCCGGTGCCTTTATGTCGGAGGTTTGAATTTAAAATAAGGATAAGTTCTTTATATTATTAGATAACTATCTATCTACTGTTTAAATTTTAAAGTTTAAGTTTAGATTAGATTAGGTTTCTTATTCATTGATTTCTTTTGTATAAATAAGTTATGTACTCAGTTATTATTAACATGATTTGATTTCCTTCCAATATACACATTCTCTTATAAACCACGTGGTATCAGACGTCGGATGTGGCCAATGACGAACTACGGCACGACCTATTCCACCGACAGTTCATCACCGCCGGTGAGCATGACCCAAATCATGGGTGACGCTTCTCTTCTCTCCATCACGTGCCAGAAGCTTACTGGCTTGAATTTTTTTGTCTTGGTCACAATTTGTCCTCGTGTACATTTGCGGACGTGACAAAGAACATCATCTCACGGGCAGTGTGACACGACCTGACTTGGACGATGTCAGGTTCAAAAATTGGAAGGCTGAAAACAACCTAGTCATGTCTTGGTTGAATAATTCAGCAACGCCTGGAATTGGCGAAATTTTTCTCCTCTACTCGGCTACAACGGACATTTGAGATGCGGCCAGAGAAACATATTCTTGCAAAGATAACACAACCTTTTTTGCCATTGAATCTAGTGTGCACGATCTCAACCAAGAAGAAAGCTCAGTTGCTAACTACTCTTCCTTGACTCGACAATGGCAGAAAATTGATCTCATCGACAAATTTCAATGGATGTGCTCTAAGGACGAGAAACTCTATCGCTCAATTGTTGAAAGTAAGCGAGTAGATGGGCTAAATCGAGATCTTGATGATGTCCGTGGTCGGGTCCTGAGCACAAAGCCATTAACAAGCCTCTATGCCGTCTTCTCGGTGGTCAGACTAGCCCTTTGCAGCACAGTTCCGTAGCCCCTGATGGTTCTGCCCTCATGTTATAGCTCCAAGCCCTATCATTCCCACTTGAGTCTACGGATTCTAATACACGGGATGGACACTTTTCAATAACCACAAAAGGAAGATCAGTTCCAGGACGACTTTGGTGTGAAAAATGCAAGAAACCTAATCACAACATTGATTATTGCTGGAAAATTCATGGCAAGTCCGCGGATTGGAAGCCTACGTGAAAACGTTGGGCAAATGCTACGGTCTTAGTTGCCGATACTTCTCCACTGAGGCAATGCCCTTCACCAGCGCCCAGTTGGACGTCCTCCAAAGGCTATTCCGCCAGCGATCCCAACTGCCATCAAACACTGACATTGAATCAGGAAGTATTACCGCCCAAGGTGATAATCCCCTTGCATTTTTCTATTAGCGTGTTCCTTTACAATCTTGGATTATTGGGTATTCCCCTAACCAAAAAATATATGAGTTTTATTCCTCTATCACCAGAAAATTCTACTTGTCCATGCATGTCACTTTTCACGAAGACGTGTCCTTCTTTACAGCTTCATGCACCCAACATCCGTTGAGTAACTTTGTCACATTTGATCGTTTATCCACTGTATATCGTACATTTTTTTCTGAATTAAGATCAAGTACAAGTACCATCAAACGTCAATTAAGCTCTCCAAAAGTACCATCAAGCGTCAATTAAGCTCTCCAAAAGTACCATCAAGCGTCAATTAAGCTCTCCAAAATCCACATTGGAGAACATCTGCCTTCGATGAAATCCGGGCCCTTGAAAAGAACAATATTTGGCAGATCACAGAAGTTCCACCCGGGAAACGTGCTATTGGTTGCAAATGTCTCTTTAAGCACGGTTTAAAGCACGTCTAGAAGAAAAAATGTATACCCAAACATATATGATTGGTTAATAAGAAACTTTCGCACAAGTAGCCATGCTGAACACAATACGTGGACTACTATACATTGCCACAAAGTTAGATTGTCCTCCATACCAGCTTGATGTCAAGAATACCTTCTTATATGGAGAATTGGAAGAGGAAATCTACATGAATATACCTACAGGATTTGAGTTAGAAGACACTGTTAACAACATATGTTTATTGAATAAATCACTTTATGGTTTAAAACTATCGCCTAGGGTTGGTTTCACAGGTTCACCAAAGTCCTGAAAAGCAATGGATATCTACACTGCCGATCAGACCACTCTATGTTTGTTGAACACTCGAACATAGATGGAATCTTTGTTATCAATGTCTATGTTGATGATATTGTGATCGGAAATCATGAGGAGGAAATCAATCAGACTAAGCGACTGCTTTCAAAGGAATTCGAGATGAAAGATCTTGGACCCTTGAAATATTTAATGGGACTGGAAGTGGCGAGATCAAAGCATGGAATTTTAATTTCTCAAAGAAAATATGTCTTGGATCTCTTAAAAGAAACATGGACGTTAGGATGCAAGACTGTTGATACACCAACGGAGCCAAATGTAAGAATTGGTCAGAAGAATGATAGTTCTCCTGTTGATAAAAGGAAGATATCAAAGATTAGTAGGCAAGTACAAGACCAGATATTGGATATGTTGTAAGCTTCATAAGTCAATTCACGAACAATCCAACATAGAAACAAATGGAGGTTGTTTTTAGGATATTGAAGTACTTAAAAGGGCCTCTTGGAAGGGACTGTGTTTCCACATAACCACCTCAAGAGATATACAAGTATGCAGTTATGCGGACTGGGTAGGATCTTCTACTGATAGACTATCTACATCTAGGTATTGCTCATTTGTTTAGGGAAACCTAGTAACATGGCGTAATAAGACGTAAACAGTGGAAAAAGTGCAGTGAAAAAAGAAAACGCTAGTGAGAGAATTTTTTGAAATGCTCTCCCCCCAAAAACTCCCTCGATCAATCGCGAGCCCTGACTATCCCTTCACCTCCTTTATCTAAAGATCCCACCTGACTGCACCGTCCCCTTCCTCCGGCGACGGTCGCCGTCCGTCGCCGACTATCCCCAAGCCAACCGCGACCTTTTCAACCCATTCTATCCACCGTACGCCTCCTTTGCTCACATCGTTCCAAACCTCACTCTCGTTAACCCTTTCCGACTGATTTCCGACCACCGTCCTTAGCTTCTGATAAACCTATTTATCCCTTCCTACTTCTGTAACCGCCCGTTCACGGATTTCTGATTTCCAGTAGCCATTTTCCTTTCTTTAAAGTCAAAGGAGATGAATCGTTTGCTAACCAGGGCTCAACTCAAAACAAGTTGTGAGACCAAAATCGAACACAAGCTGTTCTTATTATGCAAGGGCATAAGGGGAGATACACTGATAGTGATAGAAAGAACTAGAAATGCAACTTATAGGATGGAGTTGGACTGCAACAGTTTATACTGGTTTTTGGCAACAATCAAGGAATACATCGATAAACCATTTCCTTGTTCGCAATTTAAGAAATTCAGAGGCAAAGAGGCTGTCATATCGCTGCAGAAAACTACGAATGGACGAGGTAGCTATTTGGAATTATCTAAGATTGTTTGGAGAGGAAAGACGCAACGTATCATCATACCAAGCGGACGATTCTACTCGGGATGGAAATGGATGGCACATAATATGTCCAAACTTATGTCAATTCGCACGTACAAGTCACCGAGTACCAGAGTAGAAAGAGATAACTTGGAAAAAGATCAGAAGCGTTTCAAGGTCATTTCGACGTATCACAACAAAAGAATTCCTAAGGTTGCTACGCTGGAACAACTACCGGTTTGTTTGGTGAAGGATTGGAGCAAAGCACTGATCATTACAAAGGAGTGCGTCAACATATCATGGAACATGGTTCGTATTACCCTTGGAAGAGCGGTTCAGAGGAAGGTCGATTTGTTTCCTTTTCAAGCTAACAAGGCAGCTTGGTGGCCACAGAATGACGAGGATGCAGCCTTCTACCTAAGATTGAAAAAAGTTTTTCTGGAAAAGAAAATCAGCTTGTCGTTTGAGAAGTGGAATCAGAATACCAATACTGAAGAAGAAACTTTCGAGTGTTGCAACAGCTGGGTGCGATTAATGGGGCTACCTTGGGACCTTTGGTCAACACAATTGTTCAAGGAAATTGGTGATCAGTGTGGTGGTTTGTTGAATATTAGCCAAGACACAGTGCTACTTAAAGATCTATCAGCAGCAAAAATCAAAGTAGTTGGTATTGAAGGTGGGTTCATCAACAGAAACTTAAGGATTCAAACTCTCAGAGGATCTATGACCATTCGCATCATGGTGGATTCGGTCGATTCATCAGCTTATGATATTTTTGAAAAGAGATCTTATGCTCAAGTGGTGGTTAATGGTGCTAGAATATTACCAGGTTGGGGCAGCTTGACAGGTTCCAAAATTACAGAAGCAAGTGCGAAAAAGAAAACGGAAGATGACCTACCGAGCATGGACAACAACCAAAATGCCAAAGATATGAAAGCTAAGGTAATCATGCATAATTCTGAAGGTCGCAATTGCTACTCCGAACCTTGGTACCGTGGGAAGCAGATCAAGATTATGAAAAGAATTCATCCAAAAGCAGAGAGTGCATTTCACACAGGGACAATTGATTCTTTGCAGACTACTCCAAAACAGAGAGAATTTGAGTACGTCTATAGTAGGAAGAAATGCAAGGCAATCGTTGACACATATTACGGGCCAGTGGGTGAAGAACCAAATATTCCATTTATCGAAAATTACAATGATTTTACAGGAAGGGACGACGAAAACTGGGAGAAAGATATGAATCCAAATTTCTCGGATGAAGGTGACGAATCCAGTGCTGAAGGAAGTCTCATCTCTGATCAATCGACTGTACATTCATCGGAATTCGACGATTTGGGGGTCTTTTTTGAAGAGTCTCCGAGTAAGGGTGGCAATAAGCCCGATATCTCTAATCCTATTCTATCCTCTTTCCATTCTTTGTCTCCTATAGGTTCATTCCAGGATCGGGGGGGAGGGGCTGAGATAATAGGCGGGGTGGGAAATACACCTACTGTGGTTAAGTTGGGTAATTCAGGAAATAATTCCCTGGGGCAACATAATGGCAAGGTGAAAGAAGTGACATCGGGGCAAGTCGAGCTAAAGGAGCTAAAAAATGTGGATGATAATGATTGTTTGTCAGCTATGGGCGTAGTGAAGATAGGATTCTTGAATATAAACGAAGGTGGGGAGGTGGCTGGACAGTAGTGAATCTCATTGCGAAGAGTGGCGTCAAGGGTAGAAGCGGTGTATCGATGAGAATTATTTCATGGAATATTAGGGAAAGTGGTTCGGCATCACGCCGGGCTTTGATACGTGCTGTCCTTGTGAAGGAGAAACCGGATTTAATAATTTTGCAGGAGTTGAAAAGAGAAGTGGCGGATCGTAGATTTATTGCAAGTATATGGAAGTCGAGGTTCGTGGAGTGGATCATTCTACCTGCTATTGGTCGGTCTGGGGGAATACTGATGATGTGGGATCCTAGGAACATTTCGGTTAAGGATAATTTGATTGGGGAATTCTCGATTTCGATTCATATACAAAAGGATAATATCATAGATTGGTGGTTCACGGCGGTCTATGGACCTTGTCAACCTAGATTGAGAGGTAATTTCTGGGATGAGATGGCGGGATTGAGGGTTCTATGCGGAGATCGTTGGTGCGTGGGAGGTGATTTCAATGTGGTTAGATCAGTCACCGAGAAGATTAATAGTCTTTCTCAAACAACAAGCATGAGCTGTTTTGATGCACTGATTCAAGAACTGGAGTTGATCGATCCTCCCCTACTTAATGGAAAATTCACATGGTCGAACTTTAGAGAATCGGCCATTTGTTGCAGATTGGACAGATTCTTGTTCACGGTGGGGTGGTCTGAAATTTATCCTTCTTATAGGCAATCTCTATTGCCCAGGATTATTTCGGATCACCACCCAGTGGTCTGTGATTTGGTTAAACCTAAGTGGGGTCCGACTCCTTTCAGATTCGAAAATGTGTGGTTGAGGCATCCAGGGTTCAGAAACTTTATGCAACAAACGTGGAACAATTCGAGCTTTCAAGGATGGGAGGGTTATAGATTTATGATGAAATTAAGGGCTTCAAAGGGTGATATCAAAAAATGGAATGAGGAAGTGTTCGGGATGGTGGATATGAAAATTGCAGAATTAGTCAATAAAATAAGCAGATTGGATAAGCTGGAAAGTGAGGGTCGGGGTTCGCAAGAGGTCTCGAATGATAGGATAGAAACAAAAGTGCTGCTGGAAGAATTGGTATGTCGCAAGAATCAAATTAATAACCAGAAAAGCAGAATTAAATGGATTACGGAAGTGGATAGAAACACAAAGTTCTTCCACTCAATCTTAACTCAACGTAACAACAAAGCTATCATTGACAGATTGGAAAGAATTGATGGAACGATAACGAGAGACGAGAATGAAATTGTCTCTATTATTGTCCAGTATTACAGGGATTTGTATGGACTGTCAAATGTGAGGAGCTGGGGCATTGAAGGGGTGGAATGGAGTCCAATCGATGATGAGATGAGTGCAGATTTAGAAAGGCCTTTTTCTGAAGAAGAGATTAAACAAGCTGTGTTCCTTTGCGATGGTAGCAAGAGCCCGGGGGCCGATGGTTTCACGTTGGCTTTTTTCAAACAATGCTGGGATTTGGTGAAAATGGATTTGATGAAGGTTTTTGAGGAATTCTTTCAACGAGGAATAATAAATGACGCGACGAATGAGACATATATTTGTTTGATTCGTAAGAAAGTGGAATCGAATAATGTCAAGGACTTTAGACCGATAAGCCTGGTAACGAGTGTGTATAAGATCATAGCAAAGGTACTGTCGAAGAGGCTAAAGACTGTCATTGCAGCAACCATTTCTGAATCTCAAAATGCTTTCATTGAGGGACGACAAATTATGGATTGCGGTCTAATTGCGAATGAATTGGTGGAAGAGGGGAGAACAAAGAAAAAAAAGGGATGGGTCTTGAAGGTGGATTTCGAGAAAGCATATGATAATGTGGATTGGGAATTCTTGGATTTTGTTCTTGTGAAAAAAGGGTTTGGTGGAAGATGGAGGTCATGGATGAGAGGTTGTCTGTCAAATGTGTCCTTCTCTATCTTGATCAACGGTAGACCGAGAGGAAAGTTCAAAGCTTTCAAAGGGTTGAGACAAGGTGATCCATTATCACCGTTTTTGTTCAACTTAGTGGTGGACGTATTGGGAAGATTAATTGATAAGGCGAAGCAGACAAATTTCATAAGGGTAATAGAAGTTGGTAGAGAAAGGGTAGAGATATCACACCTTCAGTTTGCCGATGACACACTCTTCTTCGTGCAAACAGATGATCATATAAGATTCTTGGTCAAAGTGGTACAATCATTCTGCGACATGTCGGGATTAAAAATTAATTGGAATAAAAGCGCATTGTTGGGAATTCATCGTGACCAGGTCGAGACAGAATCTTTGGCACAGGAAGTGGGCTGTAGAAGGGAGGAGTGGCCTATCAATTATCTTGGAATGCCCTTGGGTGGTAATCCGTTGAAAACCTCTTTTTGGGCACCCATTGTGACTAAGGTATCAAAAAAATTGGCAAATTGGAAAAAATCATTCCTGTCCAGAGGTGGTAGGCTCACTTTGATAATTTCGGTTTTAAATTCTATTCCGATTTACTTTCTGTCATTATTCAAGATGCCGAGAAGTATAGTGGAGGCATTGGAGAAGATATCCAGAAACTTTCTTTGGGACGGGGCGGATGGAGAAGCTCATTGTCATTTGGTTGCGTGGGAAAAGGTGTGTTCACCGAAAGATAAAGGAGGAACAGGGGTGGCAAACATAAGTTTGAGAAACAAGGCGATGCTTGGAAAGTGGTGGTGGAGATTTTTTGTGGAGGGTGAGACATTGTGGAAAAGGATAATAGTGAGCAAATATGGGTTACAAGAGAACTTGTGGGATGCTGGGTTGGCGTTAAATGTCACGTTCAGATGCCCATGGAAGTACATTTCCCGAATTTACCCGACTTTTAAACAGATGGTTGTATTTAAGGTGAGAGGGGGTAACAAGGTGAGGTTTTGGGAGGACAGATGGTGGGGGGATTCTTCTTTTAAAGATCTTTTTCCAGCTTTGTTTCAGCTTTCTTCGATCCGTAATATGCCGATATCCTTTGTCGCAATTTTTGATAGTGTCACGTCTACTCTGTCTTGGGATTTTGAATTTAGAAGGGCTATCAGGGATGAGGAGATGGATCAATTGTCCGAGTTGTTAGGGATTCTAGATTCAGTGAGATTGATAGAAGGGGTAGATGACTTTCTGCGGTGGCAAGGGGATCCTTCGGGTATTTTCTCGGTTAGATCATTTTACGATTCGTTCTTTCCTCTTAATCGCTTCCCAATTTCTTCGGTCTCCAATGTTATTTGGAAAACTCCAGTTCCGACAAAAATCCAAATGTTTTCTTGGATAGTGTCTTTGGGTAAGCTACCCACCTCGGAGATGATTCAAAAAAGATGGCCTTCCATTGCGTTGCGACCTAATTGGTGTGTACTTTGTAGAAACGCATCAGAAACGCAGAATCATTTGCTAATTCATTGTCCATTCACATTATCACTGTGGCATAGAGCTTTGCAAGAACTTCATTTGGTGTGGGTGATGCCTAACTCTACAACTGATGTACTGAATATGGACTTAGGACAGCATTTGGGATCAAGGGGCAGATCTTTTTGGTTCGTAGTTGTTCAGTGCTTATGTTGGACAACATGGCTAGAAAGAAACAAGAGGGTTTTCGAAGAAATTGAAGAAAATGCGGAGAGTTGCTGGGACAAAATAAAGCTTAATATTGCGATGTGGATTGGCAATCATAATGATTTTAAGAACGTATCAGTCTTAGATCTTTTGAGAAGTTGGGATTATGTGTATCAGTGACATTTTAGCTTTGTTGTTGTTGTTCGTTAAGCGAGTGGACCACCAGTCCACTATGTAAACATTCTTAACGTATTATTAATATAATAAGTTTCTTATAAAAAAAAAATAAAAAAAATAAGACGTAAACAGTGGCGTAATAAAACGTAAACAGTGGTGGCAAGAAGCAGAAGTAGAATTGAATTTCGGTCACTGGCCAATGAGATTTGCGAAGGAATATGGGTCCAAAGGTTGGTGACTGATTTGAAATTGGAAGGACATCAGACAATAAAACTAAAGTGTGACAACCTAGCAGCAATAAGCATTGCCAAGAATGCAATTCATTAAGATCATGTTAAGCATTTTGAGATCGATCGTCATTTCATCAGTGAAAAAATTGAGATGAGAATTCTGAGAGTTAACTACGTTGCTAGCAATTTGCAAGTTGTAGATGTTCTAACAAAGGCACTATTTCAACCCGCGTTTAAAGACTTGGTGTTGAAGTTGAGGCATGATTGACATATATCACTCAACTCAAGAGGGAGTGAATTTAAAATAAAGATAGGTTCTTTAGATTATCCAATACTGTTTAAATCTTAAAGTGTAAGTTTATATATTAGTGTTGTTAGTCAAACTAGCCTTCCAGCATATATCTTATCTTGTAGCCTGATTTGTTAGTTAGATGTTTATCTTTTCGAGTAGATTAGGTTGTTAGTTGGTTCCTATTTTCTGGGGATCTTGCTGTATCTTTTCTGTAGGTTTAGCTGTACACTTTTATGTATTTATGTACCTAATTCGTGATTAATGAAGATGAGAATTTTTTCCTCTCAAAACTACATGGTATCAGAGCCATGAGTAATGAATCTGAGATATCTCCAAAGGGATCAATGTCATTTCCCTCCTCCTCTTCTTATCCTTCGGAAAACAGTCCGATAACCAGCTTGATTACCTGTCATAAACTGACAGATACAAACTATCTCCAATGGTCCCAATCCATGATGATGTTCATTAGTGGACGAGGACGCGATGATTACCTCTCGGGTGCTGCTGTTGAGCCCAGTAAAAATGACCCGAACTTCAAGGTTTGGCGCTCTGAAAACAATCTTGTCATGTCTTGGTTAATCAACTCGATGACCATAGACATTGGTGAGAATTTTTTGCTGTACTCTACAGCAAAGGAAATCTGGGATGCGGCCCGTGAGACTTTCTCTAGCAGTGAAAATACCATTGAATTATTTCACATTGAAAGTACACTGCAAGATCTCCGACAAGGTGAGCAATCTGTCACTTTGTACTTCACCACCCTTACCCGATATTGGCAACAACTGGATCTCTTCCAGTCTTACAATTGGAAATGTGCGGACGACAGTATCTTCTTCCGTCAAATTATTGAGACCAAGCGCATATTCAAATTCCTTATGGGTCTAAACAGGACTCTTGATGATGTGCGAGGCCGTATCCTCGGGACTAAACCTCTACCAGCCCTTCGTGAAGTATTCTCTGAAGTCCGTCGAGAAGAAAGCCGTAAACGTGTCATACTCGGCCAATCAGACAGTCCACTCACCATCGAAACCTCAGCTCTCACCTCCACTATTGATGCTACCACCAACCCCACTGCTCTTGCATCTCGCAACAACAGCAGCCATCATCCTAAAGGTCGACCTTGGTGTGACCATTGCAAGAGGCCAGGCCATACAAAAGATACGTGTTGGAAAATTCATGGTAAACCTCTTGATTGGAAACCAAATCGGAACCAAGACCGAGAGGCACGTGCAAACTCAGTTACACAGCCTGTCCATCAACCAACCACACCTTTCACCAAAGATCAAATGGATGCCCTACAGAAAATGTTCTCTCAGGTGGGAACTCAATCTACTGCTGCAACCACCAGCCCTAGTGTTGGTCTTCATGTGTCACAGTCACCCTCTAATCCATGGATTATCGACTCTGGAGCTTCGGATCACATGACAGGTGACAGATCCTTATTTTCAACGTATTCTCCATGCACAAACCATCAAACAGTGCGTATTGCAGATGGCTCTCGCACCCAAGTTATTGGAGAAGGCCAAATTCATATATCAGACTCCATTGTCCTTAAATATGTGCTGTTTGTTCCATCCATTGACTGTAATCTTATTTCTGTGAGCAAACTCAATTGTGACCTTAAATGTGTGACCACTTTCCATTCGAATTGTTGTGTATTTCAGGATATGAGCTCGGGGAAGACGATTGGCAGTGCTAGACTTTGCTCCGGCATCTATCTTCTTCAAATCAAACCTCAACCAAGAAGGTGTGACAGTCCTCAGTGTTGGTCCATCAATAAATTAGATAGCCACTTAGGAAGTCAGTCTAATAAAGATAGTGCAATCATGTTATGGCACTATCGTCTTGGCCATCCCAATTTTTCTTATCTAAAAACATTGTATCCTTCTCTGTTCATCAATAAAAATCCGAACTCATTTCAATGTGATATTTGTCAATTTTCCAAACACACTCGTGGCACATATTCTCCGGTGCCATACAAACCAAGCACACCCTTCTCTCTCATTCACGGTGACATTTGGGGACCAAATCGGATTCCAAATATCACCGGGGCTCGATGGTTTCTCTTGCTTATTGATGACCACACTCGTTTATGTTGGACCTTCCTCATGAAAGATAAATCTGAAACTATAGCGATCTTTAAAAACTTTTATGCCATGGTTCAAACCCAATTTAAAGCAAATATTCAGGTGGTAAAAACCGACAATGCTAGGGAATTCTTTAACAGCACTCTCAGCCCCTTCTTTCAAGCCCATGGTATCATGCAACAAAGTTCATGTGTGGATACTCCACAACAGAATGGTGTTGCGGAAAGAAAGAATCGCCACATACTCGACATGACTCGTTCTCTCCTATTTCAATCTAATGTACCTAAGAAATTTTGGGGTGAAGCGGTCCTTACAGCAACCTATTTACTCAATCGCCTTCCCTCGCGTGTTCTTAAACTCAAGAGTCCATTAGATATGCTTCTGTCCTTATACCCTAATAGTCACTTAATCACAAATATACCCTTAAAACTCTTTGGCAGTACAGCCTTTGTTCATGTCCATTCCCAACATCGTGGTAAGCTTGATGCTCGCTCAATTCGTTGCATCTTTCTAGGATATTCTCCTTCCAAGAAAGGATACAAGTGCTTCTGCCCTACTACACAAAAATTCTTCCACTCAATGGATGTTACATTCTTTGAAGATAAGCCCTATTTTTCCAATAATGTGTTTCAGGGGGAGAATCACACTACTTACGAGTCACTAAATTGGGAATCCCTCCTGGAAAACATTGATCACATCCCTCTTCCTCACACTACTCCGGTCCCTGCTCCTATTCCGCTGGCCACTGTCACTCCTGATCCTCACTCACCCACCATATCTCCGTGTGATTATCCCAAACACCTTTCCCCTCTCAAGGAACCCATCAAAATGTATACTCGGAGACAACGAGGAAATGTGCCTGAACAAATTCAGCACCACCAATCGTCTGCCACAAGCTCTCCTGAACATAATAGCAAATCGCCTACTCTCGAAATTGGTACCGAACAACGACCAAGACCACCAGGAGATGATCATAATTCAGAACTTCCTATTGCTCTGAGAAAAGGTACTCGGACCTGCACCAATCATCCTATCCAGAGGTTTGTATCATACTCAAACTTATCTACCAAATACAAGGCTTGTGTAACAGCTTTAGATGAGATCTCCATTCCTAGATCAGTTCACGAAGCAATGAATATTCCAGAGTGGAAGTCAGCTACTCTAACAGAGTATCGGGCTCTACTAAATAATGAAACATGGATCCTAACTCAACTTCCTCCAGGGAAGAAAACCGTAGGGTGTAGGTGGTTGTACTCGGTGAAACAAAAAGCAGATGGAAGCATTGATCGTTACAAAGCTCGTCTGGTGGCACGAGGGTACACACAAACGTATGGTATTGATTATCAAGAGACTTTCGCGCCTGTTGCTAAACTCAACACTATCCGTGTCTTACTATCCATTGCAGCAAATCAAGACTGGCCTTTGTGTCAACTTGACGTAAAGAATGCATTCTTGAATGGCAACTTACTTGAAGAAGTTTACATGGATGTTCCCCCGGGATTTGAATCTGAACAAACAACGGGTAAAGTGTGTCGACTCAAGAAAGCCTTGTATGGTCTCAAGCAATCTCCACGTGCATGGTTTGAGAGGTTCACCAAGGTATTGAAACTGGATAAATACTCTCAGTCACAAGCTGATCATACGCTCTTTTATAAGCACTTTGAGGATGGACGTATCACCATCATTATTGTGTACGTAGACGACATCATACTCACCGGGAACAACCATGATGAATCAAGACGAGTAAAAGGACTTCTCGCAAGTGAATTTGAAATCAAAGACTTGGGGCACCTAAGATATTTCCTCGGCTTAGAACTGGCTCGGTCTTCTAAGGGTATTTCTATGTCTCAACGTAAATATGCAATAGATTTGCTCAGTGAAACAGGAATGAGTGGATGTAGACCAGTTGATACTCCAATGGACCCAAACACTCGACTGATGCCTCGATCTGAAGAAGCTGCAGCGGATAAAGGTCAATATCAGCGCCTCGTAGGGAAGTTAATCTATCTCACTCACACTCGTCCAGACATTAGCTTCTCTGTGAGTCGAGTTAGTCAATTCTTAAGTGATCCTTCAGATGTTCACATGGAAGCAGTGTATCGTATTCTTAGATACCTAAAAGCTGATCCGGGGAAAGGCCTTATGTTCGCAAAGTCACCTAACAGATCTATCGAAGTATGTACTGACGCTGATTGGGCTGGTTCTCCAAGTGATCGAAAATCAACTTCCGGGATTTGTTCATTTGTTTGGGGAAATCTGGTTACTTGGCAAAGCAAGAAGCAACACGTGGTTGCAAGAAGTAGCGCGGAATCCGAATTCCGTGCCTTAGCTCAAGGGATTTGTGAAGGAATGTGGTTGGATCGCCTTCTAAAGGAGATGAAAATCTCTACCTCAGGCTCTATTCATCTAATGTGCGATAACCAATCTGCTATTGCTATAGCCAAAAATCCTGTTCACCACGATAGAACTAAGCATGTCGAGATAGACAGGCACTTCATCCGTGAGAAGATCGAGAGTAATGTAATAAAACTGACCTATGTTCCCTCTCAACAGCAAGTTGCAGACATTCTTACTAAGGCTTTATTTCGGCCCACCTTCACCGAACTAAAGATGAAACTTGGTCTTACAAGCATTTATCGGCTAGCTTGAGGGGGAGTGTTGTTAGTCAAACTAGCCTTCCAGCATATATCTTATCTTGTAGCCTGATTTGTTAGTTAGATGTTTATCTTTTCGAGTAGATTAGGTTGTTAGTTGGTTCCTATTTTCTGGGGATCTTGCTGTATCTTTTCTGTAGGTTTAGCTGTACACTTTTATGTATTTATGTACCTAATTCGTGATTAATGAAGATGAGAATTTTTTCCTCTCAAAACTACAATTAGATTAAGTTTCTTATCCATTGATTTGTTTTATATCAATTTACATGTTTTTCTCTCATAAAACACACTTTAAATGCATACCTAAAAACTATCTGGAATAAAATCTGGACATTCCCTCAGTTTCGGCAGCAGGAATGACTCTCTTGGGCCACTCGAATCCATAAAAAACCTTCTACAACTTTTGTGTTTACATTTGGGCATTGGAGGCTTTTGTCAAAGTGTTATGGTTGCCTAAAGTCAGTTGCTTATAATCCGTGACTGCCAAGATTTGTTGGCGACCTCCCCCGACCTCCCAATAAAATAAAAATAAAAAAAAGGTATGTGTGTGTGTGGGGATTAAATAGTCGGAGCTATATTAAACAAGTGCTTCCACTTGGTTCGCGGTTTCAAAACATTCTCAATTGATCCAATTTTTTCTCTTATTCCCAGTCAAAATTTCTTTTCAGCTTTGTTTCTAGCCACCATCCATTCTTAAATACTACAGCCATACCTGCGAGGAGCGCCATTGAACAATTTGTATTGTCACAATATTTGTGATTTAAATTTGAAATTTTTTCCTCGTCTTGTTGGTTTTTCTTGACAGACATGCGAAAGCCAAAGCTCATCTCAAAAATTGCTAAAGAGCTCCGGAGGTTCCATGAGGTGGAAATACCTGGTTCTAAAGAGCCTCAACTGTGGAATGACATCTTCAAGTTCTTTGAACGAGGTGCTCTATTAGCAGTAAATGATCTGGATGTGCTTAATTTTTAATATTTTATATGATGAATTTGGACAATCTTGTAAGGTTGATGACTGTCGGTGGTTGTTATCTTGGTATTTTATGTCTGATGACTGTGAAGTTTACATGCAGCGTCAAGCCTCAAGTTTGATGATCATGAGAAGCAAAGAAAGTACGAGACAATTTCATTTGGAGAAATTCATAAAGAAATCATTGAACTCAAGGTCATATTTTACATTTGCCTCCGGCTTGCATATTTTGTCATTCCCTCTGATTGTTCCATAGAATCTGCCTGTTATCTTGGATTAATATCTGTATGGTTTTCTTTGCTCATTCGAACACTGTCTTCTTGCTCTTAGCATCAGAAACAGTTATTGATTGATGAACACATAGCAATGCCTGAGGATTTTTGAAGTCAATAGTTGGCCAATGTAGCAAGATATTGGCTAATAGAGACCATAGGCATATTTCTTTGTTTCTGTTATCTTGTGTGAGAAGTTAGATTATTATTTGTGAACAACATGTTTCTATTCTGGAACAGGAAATGACAGATCGCTTTAATGCTCCCATTGTGTTTTCACACAATGATCTGCTTTCTGGGAATTTGATGCTTAATGATGAGGAAGGTAAGCATCATCCATAGCTGATAGCTTTACAAACAATCTCTCTCTCTCTCTCTCTCTCTCTCTCTCTCTCTCTCTCTCTCTCTCTCTCTCACACACACACACACACACACACACACACACACTCACAGAGTAAGCGCTTTGTTCTATTTTATGTTACCAGCTGTTTCCTGGCTTCTTTGACCTTTTTAATACTTGTTTAAAAAATGTAGCAAACATCACTGTTGACCCGTGGGTTCAGTTTTAGCTTATGCAAATGTATCAGAACAATATCATACAGCTTTTTAATTGGTTTTATTTTTGTTGTGACATGGTATCAACATTTTCCAAATCATTAAAATTCAATATGAAAGACTTCCTTGAGGTGAATATGTACTGTTTATTTATGTGGGCTTAATTACCATTTGGTCGAGATATGATGAGAAGTATGTGAAGTGTAGTACATAGAATAAATAAACGTTTGCTTTAATGAACCAATCGTAAATTTGAGGTGGAAATACCATTCTCCAGGACAATTTGAGGACAAGTTTATATGAATTATGAAAGGGGTGATATAGAAGCATCACATAATTGTCGTTATCAAAATGCTGACGGGTGATGTATCTAACTTATTGAAGCTATTTGGGCATATGAACCTGACTTGAATTGGCTCCCCTTTTTCCTTTGTTCATTTTGGGAGAAATTTCAAAATGTGGTAACTGCTATCAATGTAATAGATGTCGGTTATATTTCTTTCCTCCTTTTCATTACTGACATTCTTATGAGCTCCCACTTGTTTTGGTTAATTTTCAGATAAGCTTTACTTCATTGACTTTGAATATGGATCATACAGTTACAGAGGTTTTGACATCGGAAATCACTTCAACGAATATGCTGGCTATGATTGTGACTATAGCTTGTTCGTCATCTTCCTTTTCTAACATTGTATTTTATATGTATTCCTCTATTGCAGAATTATAGGATATATTTGTAGTTATTCTGAGACCTGTTTCATTTGCAGGTACCCAATTAAAGACGAACAGTACCACTTCTTCAGGCACTACTTGAAACCAGACAGCCCACACGAAGTATGTGGCAGTCTTTCATACATCTGATCATAGAACCAATACCAAATGTCTTTGAATTTAACTAATGTTATTAGCTATGGAGTGAATAGAGCCATTGTACATGTGTCTTGAAAACTTGTAACTCCGCTTATCAGGGCAAAAATAGACATAAAATGGCAGTAATCTGTGTCGGTATAGGTATCTATGATAATTAAGGTAATTAAGATGATCCAACTCCAAATTATATATTATTATGTGGCCTTTAATGGACATGGCTACAACTTCCCTGCAGGTTTCAAATGAAGAACTCGAAGCTCTTTACTCAGAGACAAATACCTATATGCTAGCCTCGCATCTTTATTGGGCTTTATGGGCTCTAATCCAGGTACTTTTAGCTTTTTCCTACTATTGCGCATAAAAAGTGGTGGTGTTGCATTAAGATTTACCTGTTTGTTGTGGCAGGCCAAAATGTCTCCTATTGATTTTGATTATCTGAGCTATTTCTTCCTACGACACAATGAGTACAAGAATCAAAAGGAGAAGAGTTTCTTGTTGGCACGTTCTAAGTTTGCTTGATCATAGATTGATTCACGAAACTTTGTTTTTGTGCTTTCTGTTGTAATCCGATGGCATCTTGCCTTGTGTTGTACAACTAATAATGTTCCATTTTGCAAGAGTAGGAAACACTACCTCCTTTCTAGAAATAGCGCCATTTTAGTGAGCAGAAAATGTCGTTTCTTATCAGCAACTTTGCTTCAAAAGATTGTCGTAGGGATGTTTTGGTCGTCCTGTATTAATAGCTTTGTTTGGTTCCAAGGTCTTTTCTTTTGCGTACTAAGCTTTCATTTTCTATGATATTAGTTTCCTTATATCGAAATCGACAATACTACCCAAAAAAAAAAACTGTATTAGTTAAAGTCGAAATGCATTATTATGTGTTAACAAATTGAAAGGCTTGATCGATTATAAAATAATCGACATTTTCAACTGTTTCACCAGACATCAAATAGCATTGAAGTTTAAGATACCACCGGAAACAAGGTTTCTAGTGAATGAGATAAATTTATATTTGTGCCATGAACTTTCATCACCCACAGTTAAAATAAATCTCGATTTCGGTAGAGTGAACTTCTCAAGTGTCCCTAATGTGAACATCACCGTTCCATGTTGACTTCAATAGGTTGGGAGGGTGCACCCAATAAATTAAGATGAAAGTTGGAAGGCAACAAAATAAACAAATAAATAACCACGTTGGTAGGCATTTCCTTTTCATTTCTTAGTTCCCCACACTTTAAATGCATATATTATATATATATATATATATATATATATATATATATATATATATATATATATATATATATATATATATATATATATATGCATATCTCGCATGATGCATTTTAAAATTGATTAGACAATGCGCATATATATATATATCTCGCATGATGCATTTTAAAATTGATTAGACAATGCATTTAAAGTGTGGGGAACTATTATATATATATATATATATATATATAAGTTGGCATTTCAATGAATGGAAAAAAGAGGTGTTCGCATGATGCATTATATATATATATATATATATATATATATATATATATATATATATATATATATATATATATATATATATATATATATATATATATACATATAATAATAATAATAATAATAATAATAATTCAACAAATCCAATATTACAAATAAAAACTTTTATTCAATTTTTCGTGCTTACTTATAATCACTATTATAACCTTGACATTTAATCATATTAAATTTATTATTATTAAATCCAACTCTTTGAATTTAATTATTTTTGGTCGGGTAGATAACAATCAGTATTTGTGTAACCCTCCATGGTTCAGGAATACAGCTAAATGTGAGTTCACAACTTCTTTGTGATTTAGAACAACATTTGTTCTTATTCGAGCTTACCCTAATTAGCTCCATTTTTTTCATCAACCCATTGATTAAGAATGCTCTGATTGCACTCATCGGATCACGGTAAGAGCGTCTAGTAGCATCGCCTCATGATCCCTATGTATCACTGATAGTGCCTGCAAGAAGCCAAAAACCTTATGCCATGGTTAATGTACAGTATGTTTCCTTCAACCAAGTATATCCTGATCGAATCTGCAACCATTGGTATATCGAGAGTTGCTAATTAATTCGATAACAATGTGATGTATCTCTGATTAATAATAATGGCATCAGAAGTGCAACTAGAGAACCACCTTCCCTAAAACACATTTACTGCAATGGCCAGAGACTTTTTGCACTATTAACTTATCAGATCACATAGGATATCTTCACTCGTAGGTGATCGTTGAATCCCCAACTACAATATATTGGATCCTACGTATTTCGAAACTACACCCAACCTCGCCACCTTATGACCCTCAGTAGAATCGGTAAACGAGTCAAAGTGCATGCTAATACGCAGAGCCTCCATATTGACTTGGGTCAAAGGATTAACGGTGTACAACCATAACCGTGGACTATTCTACTCGATAAGTGATAACCACTTGGAATGTCCGATGGAAGGTTGTTCAGTGTATCATCATATGATCACTCATATATATGAACGGACCTCTCCATGCCCTTGGCAATGAAACATGACGTTTTCATCACATATTCTAGTCTCAAACTCGAGCGACTTTTATCCTTGTTTTAAGCAGCTGAATCAACTAGAAGCCGATTTATATACAATACACTTTCTAATAAGTTTCATGATCTTACGTTGAAGGCAGACCTTATGGTATTTATTGTATACTCAAAGACTTTATCTATGCAGCTTGCATGAGTATACAGATAAAGTAAATGTCATAATATGATTAAAATCATAAAATATTATTAAAATAAAGATTGTTGTACGTTAGAGTCAATAAAACCCTAGTCACAAGTTGGCTTGTCAGACACCTACTCTAACATTTGATTCATACCATTCCGTGACATTCGCATTACCCGTAGCTCAGGTCCTCTGTACGCGAATACAATAGACATAGAACATGCCACACATATGTCTCAAGCTTGAAGAACATGACAATGAACTATGCGATTTTTGAGTCGATTTCTACCAGCAAGATTGGACAAAAAATTGGTGACCAAAGTTTTCAAATGTCCTTTCCCAGAAATAGTTTCCCATAAATGCTCAGCAGTAGCTGCCGGCCCGTGATCAGATTTCAAAACATCAACCAGAGTGATACCCATGTTATTTCGGATAATGCATAATTTCCCATTAAGCGGAAGGAGAGCAGCAGCCTCTAAGGCCTTTGAGCTGCCCAGATGCATTTTACTGTCAACATGCTTGGTCCACGTACCAGTGGTTTTATTGTACAGTCTAAGTCTGCAGCCATCTTTGCAATCTAAAGCATAGAGATGCCCATCAATTGTGGTGCTAGGACTCCTCCAACCTGTGACCATTCCATCATAGACCGGGTACCACCTATCAGTTTCAGGTAAGTAAACCTCACTAAGGACTTGCCGGTGAGAACCGAGACCTTTCAAGAACCATTTCCCTTCATAAACAACCCCTATAAAAGGCACCATTGCAGTGCTCATATCAGAAATGAAAGACCATCTATTCTTGTTGGGATCATAAACCTCAGCAGATCTTAGAGAACGGTGAACCCCCTCATTCTCCCCACCAGCTACATACAACCGATTGTTTATGACACAACTGCCAAAGAAATGTCGCCTCCGAAGCATATCGGGGGCACGATGCCATTTGTTAGTCCTAGCGCTGAAAAAGACAACTCTTCGCATGCAACCTTTCACTGGATCTTTCCCGCCAAACAAATAAAGGTGACAACCACTAATTATAGCACATCCAAAATCGAGGGCTTCAGAATATTCTTTGGGCACAGGAGGGAGAGGCTGCCATAGCTGATATATTGGGTCAAAGGCGAGCCATGATATCTTTCCATCTTTGTCTCTTTTCAATACATAAATCCACTCCTCCGAAATTCCAAGATTTTTCCGAAGCGAATAAAAGAAATTTCCAGCCAGAAGGCGATACCATCTTTTGCAGACTAGACGAAGCTTGCAATGCTCAATTCTCGGGACACGGATTAAGCAAGCAATAGCAAGATCGTCTGGAAGACCAGGCAGTAGTGGGGATTGACTCCTATTCTGGTCACGTGGTGGCCTCTGTCTGGAGGGGTGAATGGAAGGTTTAATGTCAGGCCGAAGACAGCGCTTTGTTCCTGGCACATACTTTTTAGCCCCGACAACTGTTTTGAGACCTGCATCTACTCTACAAAGGCAAGCTGTTGTATCTACCTGCAACAAACATTTTTATTTATTGGTTTAACGTCACAGAAACAATCCAAGGTGATTTAGGTGAAAGCAAGGGCTTTGAAAATTATCACCAAATCATTCTTTAATTATTTTTACCAGAACGAGACCGTAATTTTATTAAATTTAACTCCTAAAAGCTAATCACGAATACTGGTCTACAACACTCTTTTCAATTTATTATTTCATGTCATACTCAACAACTTATGCTTTGTTTCTTCAATTCAGCGGCTCATTTCGGCCAAATATCAGATTATTTTCGATAGACACAAAATTTATTGATGAATAAAGCGAAGTACGATTGAGGGATGAGACATCCTTCAACACGATCTTCCGATAATGTTAGGACTGCCCAACTTACTCCCTGACAACCGCAAACAAATTGCACAACTATTGACCTACACTAAGAAAGGCTGTCACCTGATTAACAAGAAATAAACGGAGTTTGTCAAGACCTCTGCACGACAGTGTCCAAATAGCAACCTGGCCCATGGTTAAGTTCTCTCTCATGCATTTCGTAAAAAATCAACACATTCCTTTCTTTCCACAACTCCAAATTACTTGCTAGTATCACTGATCACCATGAGTTTTTGCATTTTCCCTACTTCAGATCATATATTTGGTCTTCCATAATAGTTTACTCTTCAGATGTGGGATGATTTAAAAATAACGATGATTGATCTAATTCAGACTATCATAAAAAGTTCTTAAAAATTCCATAGGCCCACACCTCTGGCTTATGCACCACAATTCCTCCCCTAGGAAAAGGTAAAAGGTAAAAAAAACTTGTTCCCCCTTTCCACAGTAGGGATAATTCTATGCATTTAAGTCAAGAAAAGACTTTAAATCAGACATAAAAGCCAACAAAATAGGGCGGGTAGGAAGGCCATAAGTGCAGAAGGATGTCGACAAATGAGATTTGATTGCTTTTGTTTGTGGACATGGCAGGACTAGGAACTGAGGAAGTCATGTCACAAATGTGGGAAAGTACACATCTAGCATTCCTACATGATACTCGTTACTGTGCTTCCCTTAGCTGTTGTCCTAGCATAAATGTTAATGATTCTTAGAGCTAGAAAAGTAACATCGTATAACATTTATAAGCTCAAAATCTTTATCGTTCTTCTTAAGAAATAATCAAATACAGTTTTCAATAGTTAATTCTATGAATAAGTTAGTATTCACAAGAGCTAAACAGCTAATTTAAGTATAACAGAAAGGTCCTCGACCCTAGAGGAAATCACAATTTCCAGTCACATACGCGGAGAACCTCTGCAAGACATTCACTTCCAAAATCCTTTCTAAAACTTACATCATGGGCATGGAGTATTGCACATCTACATTTATATTTACATGGATAAATGAAAAAACAGGAAAATTGAACAGTCAATAGGATGATTTACAATCCTCTACAAAAACTAATTCCAGCCTTAAGCCATGGGGACGTACAAAATACAAATTCGAGCGCCAATCATAGATATGATGTCAATGTCATTTCCCACAAGCAAGCATGTTGATCTCTATCCATATATGTTAAAAGGAGCAAAACATGAACAATTTAGTGTGTGAGCGCTCAAAGCAAACAAGAATACGCAACCTCTAAATTCAAAATGCAAAAATATTACAACCACCAAAAACTTTGAAAAGACAGAACATTATGAAAATCAATCAAATTTGGTAACTGCAGAAATTTACTATATGTTTACCAGGGGAGGCTGAATCACCCTATCCATTTGTGGAAACTCATCCCATCTGGAACTGAAAATTATTCCAACTTATTAGCATTTGTATCTTAAAAGCTCAATTGAGTATATAAACTGGCCACTTCAAATTCAAATCCCGCAACGGATATAACCTACGACAAGAATGGCCACCAGAATCGAATCTTTCAAATTTTCAATTTCACAATCTCTCAATCTACAAACAGAATCTATCTAATCAGACAACGGTGGATTCAAAAAAGATTCCTACTTCAGTTCCACCACACAGAGATTCGGTAACCCCCAGAAAACAGATATCAACTGCAATAATAGATTAAAGTGATCCGCTGACAAAACCCATGTGCAAAATCAAAAACCCACATGGCATAACCTCACAAAATGAATTGTAAATTGACCAATGAAGAGAGAAAACGGAAAACACCACAAACTGTGTTATCCTACAAAAGGAAACCCTAAAAGCTCAAAATGCGAGACAGCGGGACAAATTGTGGGAGAAAAAGAAAAGCATTGAAGTAAGATTAGGACATCAAGACTCTTCAATCCAATCTCTCTAGTGAATTCACTCCCGAGATTTCACTCACACCATTAACATCTTCAGTGGGAGACTGGTCCCATAAAAAACAACCAGCACAGCACCAGAGAGAGTATGCGAGGGTGATCTGGCAACAGCGGCAATTTTATACATTTCGGAGAAAAATTGAGCAGAATGTCAAGGCTTCTTCACCTTTCACGTCTGACATTTCCACTTGCAAGTTAATATTTTCTCATTTGTTCAAAATTTTGAAATATCTGATATATAAATTCCTCCAAATATATATATATATATATATATATATATATATATATATATATATTATCATATATAATCTAAAATTAATATAAATGTTTAAATATATTATCAATTTTATATGTTTCTTACATTTTTATTATTATTTTATGAAAAGACTCGTAAAATTCAGTCAATTTAAATGTGATCATCATTCGAAAAATGAGTTTCATTGATCAAATTATATTTTTGCCGTGTCTCTATATTTTATGGAACAATGAATGATTATACTAGGAAAACATAAGAACAAATTGTGTTGGAAATGAAATTCGAAAAGACAAAAACTTATGTAAGACGGTATCACGGGTCGAATTTATGTGATGGATCTTTTATTTGGGTTATCCATGAAAAAGTATAATTTTTTATGCTAAGAGTATTACTTTTTATTGTGGATATGGGTAGGGTTGATCGATCTCACAAATTAATATCTGTGAGACGATCTCACAAGAGACACACTCATTCGAAAAAATGGTCTTAAAATTTCATATCTTGACCTGATATATACGTTATAACTAACTGTGAAGCCATCTTTTACGAGTTTGAAATGTGAAGCTCCAGCTGATTAGGAACTTTGGATTTTTCAAGCCCGAATGTTTCGGCCAATTTGATAATATAAAACAAAGTTGTTATTTTAAATATTGTATTTATAATGTTATTGTCAAATAAAAATATTAATACTATTTCCATATAGAGAGTTCATTCGTGAGCCGACTACGATCTGAACTCGATGGTTCGTGCTCGAGTCCATTACTCTTTTAGTTGATCTCGAGCTTGTGAAATTTCAAGAACTCAACCCATTCTTACCTCTTGAATAAGGGTCACAAGTTCGAAGGGTCTTCTGCAAATTTGACTAAATTTATTCTGAGTGATTGCCATTGTCAAATATTTCTTACTTAACTCAAGGAAGAAGAAAGACTCAGCTGCCTATTCAAAGAAAATATATCTGCTGCTTTGCTTTACGTTATTATACTGTGTTTAAAAACAACCCTCTCCTTCAATTTTTTTCTTAAAAAAAAAACAGAAACAAAAACAACCTAAATCCACGCCTAGACTTCCATCAATGAACCAATGTAAGTAAGATTTTTGATGAATCAAAACACGAAACGGAAATTCCAAGAAATAAAAGACAGGTCTTCAGCCGCATGGTGTTCTTGAAACAGAGTAGTGACATTTCAACGGTAATTTGGACACTTCTCCTTCGACTATGCCGGGAGGGAGAGAGAGCAGAATGAATACCAATCACTTTCAGTCTTTTCGAAACGAAATCATTTGTTTCTTTAGTGTGCCCACAAAGACGTTTGGCAGAATCACCATGCATGCCATGAATAGAGTGAACTGCAAAAATGTTGAGGGGGAATAGTTCTTGAAGTATACACAATCAGCAACTTTTATGACTTGAAAAAGATTAATTCAAACATAGGAATTTCAATAAACGGAAACAAATTTAAAATGGGTACTACGTTTATCATTTTAACGAATGGTAGACACAAGTTCTAGTTGATTGATGCCATCTATCCATAAGTTACTAATTCCTAAAGCGACGTTTGTGCTGTTTTTTGGGAAACATAGCAGCCGTGATGGTGCCCGTTAAACCTTAATAGTTCATGGATAAGAGGCACTCGTATCAAATTGCATCACAAGATGGAGAACATATTGGAGCAAAGGATTTCGTTTTGGACCTTGTGTTTTGAGTCTTGACACCTCCTAAACCTCCTTTTTACCAACAAAAGATGATACTATTCCATTAATTTATCTGCTAACTTCCCTCGAACATTGTCATAATCTCATCCTCATTCCTCACCACCTCCATCTCAAGCTCAACCTCTATCTGAATCATCACCACTCGAGGATATACAACCCAAACAAAGTTATACATTTAAAATCAGGCTATGAGCATCGCCTTCTTACACCACCTTTGCTATTTTTACTACTGTGCTTGGTGTTATTGAGTTATATTTATGGCCGACTGTAGCATCCCTTTAGTCTCTTGTTAGCTAAAGTTGGTTTCAAATTTTATTATAATTATTATTTTTATTTCGGATGATTGATGAGGGTAAAAATTTAATCTCAAAACAAATGGATGACAAACTCTCGTGCCAAGGTAGGATAAAAACTATAAGGAAAAATCATAGGATTATGCCACTTTGGATTATATAAACGAGAACCAAATCCAATCAAAGAAGTAATGAGAGAGCGATATTTTATCGATCCCATCCCCAACTAAACACAACCATGTTGAGTATTGAAACAAAGACAGGATTGGTTTTCCATATCAAAAAGTAACTTTACTCCGAGAAGCATAAACGAGGACATTAAAATAATCAGGAGCTTACTTTAGAATCATCTACTTAAGAACACATACACGATAAAAACATCAAGAAACATACCACAAGAGGCAATGTCAAAAAACTCCAGATTGGCCACAAAGCAAAACAGAACCTGAATAAAGAAAATGTGCCGTATATGAAAAAAAATGAAATAGAGTTGAAAGATGAGGATTAGAGTTCTTACAGGCAGAAGGATAGAAGCCCAATCAATGTAATAAAAGGTAGGGCAGGTGCACTTGAAGCTTCCCAAATTTCAGTAGACTTTCGGAGTCCCCAAGCAATCATGCTTGTGTACAAGAAAAAAAGAACATTCATACCAACACCTATCAGTCCCACAACCAATGGTATCCTGCATAAAGAAGAAGAAATTATATCTTACAAGTTATGATATGCCTGAAATGCCAATCAAACTCTTTAAAGCATGAAGTACACCATTTTAATGTTCGCGTGATCAATGTCGAATGTTCATTCATTCTTTTTATTTGTTTTTTGTGTGAGATAAAGAACCTAGACTCAGACTCTCTGTCTGGGATACCATGTTGAGCTATCTTTTTTGTACAGAAAAATATACCATGTACGACTTAACTAATTAACTGGCTTACAAAAATCTAACTCCTAAAGCCCACAACCCACCATTACAAGATACATATACTTTCAAACATAAGAAAAATAGGAGATAGTCGTATTCCTCTATGGCACTTAAGTTTTTTCCTTTGCTGTCCATTATCTTCCATTCCCAAGTCAAAGAGCAACAAATTCATGTGGCCCAACAGATGGGGACATGCGAAAGGGGAAACCACAGCTTCATGGAGCAAATACTATAAAGAAAGGCATTTTCTTGTTCCAAAGGAAACTCATCATTCTCAATCCTTAACATTTGTTATTTTGTGATTATGTATGTTATTTTAAGGCTATACAATGCACATTCAATGGTGATATAGCTAGGGCCTCACTACAATACATGAATAAACATCTTTATTCTCTACACTTTGTGGCGTCACCCATGGTGGCCCCAAAACTCAACACATAACTCATAGACCTTAATAAGAATAAAAAACAGGCGTAAATAATTCACAATAAAACCAAAACAATTTAGCAAATTTTAGAAAACAATTTATAGATCAATCAGGCTCACCAATTCAAATCTTAAGGAATGTCGTGATTTTCCAGGAAAAATTACAGAGACAGCCGGAAATCGGTTATTTGCTTTCCATTTTTAAAACTATGATTCTCCAAATCTTCGAGAAAAGAGAAATAATTGAATTACTAGATAAAAAAAATGCACTAAACCTTAACACATACTTATCTCAAATTATTACGTCTTGGTTATCAACTATCAAGAATTAAGAATTAGTAATTATTGGTAACTCGTTTCATGATCACAATAATTCAGAAGCATTTGATTACAACATTTTCTACATTCGTTCATGGAAACAAATTTTCCTTTCCATCTATTATGATTACACATTTTTCCCGCTTACCTCATTCACCTGATACTTGCTAAGATAAATAACAATATTCCATATTCACAGTCATACCTTTTGATTCGATCATCGTGCCACAGGAGGTATATGAAATTTGACCTTCTATCCCCATAATATATGATGAAAATTACAGAGGAAATCCAAAGTAAATTCTCCAAGATTTCTACCCATCTACGACTACTCGAAGATGAAGGCGATCGATAAATTAGCCTCGAACATGCATCATCCTCAAGGTCATCACCACTTGAGGCATAACCTTGACTATGCCTTTGCCTCATGTATCCACCCCCAACCGGTGTTCCACCAGACATATTCACTAACCAATTACTTGAAGAGGCAAACGAAAAATGTTCTCTCCACAAAATTAAACTAAAATTCCTAAAATTCAAAGTCCAAATACAGATGAATGGCAGTAACTTTGCCACACCAAAAGCCTAATTTAAAACAACCAAAGAACTCCACCAATCGAACAGTACCGCAGACCGTATATTCCTACAGATAAACTTAAACCCACTATGCATCTCTAAAGTCAAAGCCTCGCATGAAAAAAAAATCAAAATCTGACAAAACCCACATCAGTGACAATTAGAAAAAGAAAAACTTTCCCCTGTATCGATGAATTCTTGGAGGAGTATCCAGCAAAAGTCACCCTTCGGTTTCCCAGATAAAAAAAATACTCAAATGATCAATAAGCAACAAAAATAATAAACGTTTATATACAAAAGATCCGCGTGAGTGAGGGAGTGACTGAAGGAGACAGAGGGTTTTGAAAAGAGATTTTGTGGACAAATTAACGAGTGCGGAAGACCGATGGATCAAAATTAAAAGAATGTTACAACAAAATAATAATAATAAATAAATTAAAGATTGTTTTGATTCGAAGTTTTCTTTTACTTTTCTTCCCCGTCAAAGTTGATGTTTAATTCCGGCAAAAATAAAATGCGTCATTTTATTCCCTCCAAAATTTTGCTAAAACCATAAATTAATAGGACTGTCTAGTCTAACTCATGTTGTATGTAAAAAGCAACCGATTTAACCTACTGAACCGAATTAATTCGGAAATTCGGTTCGGTTAATTCGGTTTCGAAATTTTCAAAAATCGGTTAATTCGGTTCGGTTTCGGTTTTGTAAAAAAATATCGGTTTAACCGAATTAACCGAATTATTAAATAAATAATTTTGATTTTATTTTATTATGTTTTAAATATAATTTATAATATTTTTATATTTAATATTGTATATTATAATTAAATTTTTTACGAATAAAGTGTTTTATTATGATTAAAATAGAATATTAATTATTAATTTTATGTATAATTTTTAAAATTTTAATTTTTTAGAATATTAATTATTAATTTTATATATAATTTTTAAAATTAAATTTTTTTAAAAAAAAATCGGTTAATTCGGTTACCGACCGAAATAACCGATTTTAATTCGGTTCGGTTAATTTGGTTTTTGTGAAAATTCGGTTCGGTTCGGTTAGTCTAAAAATTTTCGGTTAAATCGGTTTTCGGTTAATTCGGTTCGGTTTTTAACCGAATTAACCGAATATTCACCCCTAAAAAAACCTGTTTTGGCGCATTTAAGATTGAAGCTCGACAAAAATATCCGAGAAAAGCGGAAAAAACGGTTAAACGGCAGTTTGACCGAATTAAACGTAATTAAAGCATTTAATTAAGTGTATTTAAACACAATTAATCGCATCTATTTATTTTAATTTTTTTATTTTGAAGGTATGTCTTTTTAATTTAAAATAATAAATTAAGTTTATAATTTAGATATTTATTTTTAAATTTTAATTATGTTTAAGCATGTTTGATAATAATTTGATAAATATTCAGCATTTTTTAATATGGTCTAGTTGCAAAAACAAATAAAGATTGTAATTTTGAGATTTTTATGCTTTTATAAATATGAGAATTAATACATCAGACTTAAATTTATCATATTTATGTATTATTTTATCTATTTATTGGTTTTAGATAATTACAATTACACTAAAGATAAAAAACGTTTTCACACTTAAGTCTGTGCTAATCTCGCTTAAACTTGAAAAGCTTGGAGCTCGACATTCACGCTTCGGGCGCTTCATGCTTTTTAGAACTTTGGTAAAAAGTCCATTGTCACCGTTATAAAATTTATATTCATTACAATTAGTTTTTAAAAAAAACTTTGAAAATCCGCTGTCGCCATCATTAATACTTTCTGAATAAATCCAAAGTTTCTTGCACAATTACAACCAGTTTCTTGTTATGGTAGGAAACGGTCTATTTTTCAAAACAAAATTCAACAATTATTGAATACGCCCAATTCAAAAGTCAAAAAATTGTGCATTTATGTGACCTGTTTACAAGGAGGTTTGGAATCCAAATTGGCCGTGTTTTGCGGATATTATTTTGATAATTTCAATTTTTTATTTAAGATTAGTGATTGAAACATTTATATCATTTAGACAATAATTGCGTGCCTTTACATCTCCAAAACGGTCACTAATTTGGGGTTATTGAATCCTCTGATATGTTAACATTAATCTATTTTATGCCTTATTTTTCTCAAAAAAAAGTGTTTACATACTCAAATCACAGCAGAGTGCATTGTGCTATTATTTGATATTTCTTGTATCTCCTCCCAAACACGGTTTATTTCATCCTACTCATGTGGACATTACTCCCATGATAGGATGGATGGTCAAGATTTGTGCATATATAGGACCCACTTTTTTTTTAAAATGTATGTGTGACAAAATCTTAACCGTTGAAATGAAGTGAGGGTGGTACTCACATAAGTAGGATCTCATCTACCAACAAACACATAATCAACCATAAATCATCACATCCCGCATTCGACTTTCAAAATTATATTTCTAATAGATATTTTTGGCGGAATGTTAAAAACATATACAAAAAGAATAGCGTGTATTGTATCCGTGGAACAGGTGTGGCAACTTGCTTAATGGTGTGGTATCATCTCGATACAAAACTATCCATGAGAAGTAAAAGAAAAACTTCTGATTGATTTAATGTATCAACAGCTGCACAAGTTTAAAAAGTCCAACAATGTTGAGTATAAAACATCAAGAGACAAGTACCCCAAGAACTTCCTACTCTCAGATTCGCCTACGTTTGAGTGAAGTTTGTGTTCTTCAGCGTGTCCGTCATCCATTATCAACCACCAAGAGATGCATCCATCAATGTTATCAGGGTCTACATGAGCCACAAGACTAACTATTTCACCATGCTCCAGCTCGAATGCAAGGGACAAAAAATCTCTGTTCGCTTTGATACCAACAACAAGGGCCTCCTCATGCAGCCACTGGATAATATGGCTAGCAATCTACAAAAAATTCTCTTTCAATTTTAGTTAAGAATATCCGTTTAACACCTAACATGCTTTGTTTTGTAAGAATACATTCCATGCATTTCATATTCCTTAAATAAAATTGAAAAAGGTGGGCAAAGGAAGAGGAAAATGCAGTTCTAAACAAAAGTTAGTGTGATGCTGCTTTGTCTGAAAGAGAAGAACAAAAAACACTAACAGGGGTAGAGAAATAATATTTGTTGCTTAAAAACTTCTACCACCCAATACAGATTATGCTCTATCCCAGGGTAGAAATTTTGAAGAAGCAAGCAAGAAAAATATCTTATTTTTAAAAGCTAAACTTTTGTTCCCCCGTCTCCATTGTGATAACTTCAAATAGGAAAGGCTGAAATCTAGCACTCAAGCAACGAACCTTGGCATAATGAACAGATTCACCTAACCTAACCAGATAAGTTGCATAGGCTTGTTTAATATAATATCTTACCCAACACAGAAAAAACAAATGAAAGCAGCTACTAAAACAAAACATTATCGTTGTTTACGCAGAAACAGGAAACATCAAAGATGCACAATTGATAAGAGGCCAGGGTCTTTTTATGATATTAATATGCAACCTTAACTCTTCATTCTACAGACTAAGCATAACTCTATGATGCATTAATTACCTGCTGAAGGAGTATTATAGGAAGATCTGCCAAGTCACAATTGTATCCATTAACAGCACAAAACCCGTCAGCCTTACCTTTGAAAAGGCCAACCACATTTGGGGCACCTTCCCCTTCTACCTTGATGGAATCATCAATCACCACCACCTTGGTCCAAAACTGAGATCTTACATTCTTCATGTTGCCAGAAGAACACAACTGAAATTGGCTTCCAGCTTGAAGAATGGATTGAGGTATCTTCATTGAGAGTATCCAGGTAGATGAACGAGAGCGCCAAGTGGGATGAGAAATCAAGTGAATATATGGTGTCCTGCAAACCTTCAAAAGCATATCACTTCTAAGATAGAGTAATTTTCTATGTGATTGTAATTCTAATTTTTTTACTCTTATACTGTTACACATCATAATGTAACATACTGACAGAAATAAATAACATAATACCAGACTTTCCAGCACTAACAGAACTTTATTTGAGAAGATTCTGTGAGCTATAGACATGCAAAAATGGCCAAGAATGTTTGAGCTGTCCTTTACTGATTGACTGGCACTTCGAGTTCCAAATGAAGACGTAGCTGCATTTTTTGATCTGACAAATGCATATTCATGATATAATTGTCTCAAATAAATCTCAAAACCAACTCGGTTTGGTATCCCTGATATCTTCGCTTTCTCTGTCCCTGATCCAAAATTTAGCCCATCAAATGATCCCAAAGCTTCATCTGTAGCTTCATTAGGTGAATTTTTGTTCAATCCATGGGAAGTTTGATGAACTTGATCGGATATTAAAAGTGAAATGGAGACTGATGCTTCTTGATCAATACTAAGGCGTAAATAGTTCTCTCTGATACCGGTCAAATTGGCAGCTAATGATGGACTACATGCTTCGCGATTTACCAGATCGAACACCTAAATCAGTGCAACGGAATACAAAAAATAGTTTAGACATACACAATTTGAGTAGAAATCTCCTCTTTAAAGGGATCTATAAAGTAGATGTTCAGCAGTGACTCTAGAGAGAACAGTTACAAATCAATTTACATGTTCATCATATATCGCCCTATATACGTCACGGAGGATAGAATGAATTCCCCTCACACATTCATCATCACTCGCATGTTCTTCTCTAGCTTCTTTGGCAGATTTTTCAGACAAGGTCTGTAGCTTTGTCACATTATAGTTTCTCCCATAATAAGCAGAACTAAAACCAAGAAACTCGAAGTGAAGAGAACGACGTGAATTTTGAGGCAAATTTACAGCAAGCATTCCAGCCGCATCATGCTCAACAAGAATTGTAGACATAGATGATGGACGGAAAGCAGAAGCCAAATCATATAATGAACTGTCAGATAAATCAATGTAGAAGCCCTCCTTTCCAGAGGCAGCAGCCACCAAACGGTGTCGTTTAACTTTCCAATTTTGTTGCAATCTGTCATCCATGAGAAATGTGGCCAAAAGTTCAACATTAAAAGGAATGAAAAATTATGTCCGACATATGATACTGGTCTTGTGCACAGAAAAATGGAAGTTTTTACTTCCATGGGACAATCCAGATTTACCTAATGAGGGCACCATAGAATCTAGCTTCTCTGGCCACCTGCTCTTCCAATGCTTTAGCAGATTGCTTGAAATTTTTACCAAGATGCTAAACCATGAAAGAAAGAATACAAACATAATGCGTCATAGCATTGAAATGCATAGAAAATAGACAACAGCCTGAAATACACTCTCAAACCTGCTAAGAAAATACAAACAGATATACCATACCAAAAAAAAAAAGAAATCATCACGGCTGTAATATAAAAGACTAAAACTGGAAAAAAATGCAGGATATAATAAATAAAATACCCGAAAACTTTGTAGTTTGGTTGCTGTAGACACAGCAAGGTCAGAGAGATGCTCGTAAGGCAATTGCTTTGGCCGCGTCATGCCAGCTACTGTTACAGAATCATTTGCCTCTACCTATATAAACCATATCATATATTCAGTGTAGTGAAAAACAAAATTTTGGCCATACTTTTCTTTGAATCCCTCCATTTACCATGTTTCTTGTTCTAAATTATTATCTCATAATTACAAACTGCAAATAGAGATCTAGCAGAATGAGCCAAAAAAATCAACTTCCAAATAGTTCATCAAGGTATCCCAGCCTGTCTGACTGATCTTTAAACCATAAGACATTGGAAAATCCCACTATCATGCTCACTATTATCAAGAGAATTGAAAATTAGAATGAAGTCCATAAATAGGTTGATCAAAATGCATATGAGCTAAAGCCAATAACGCAATAAACAACTAAACACTCAAATTAAGTAATACTACAAGCTAATTCTCTCAATTTGACAACAGAATACCAAAAACGTGTAAAAGCAGAGTAACCACAGGAACAACACCATGATTCATCCTACAGGGCGAAGTTTGCCCATGATTAATGCTACTATGTACCCTCAATTAGATTTAGTACCTACTTTGTTATGGTCTATTCATTGTATACAAGCTAAATATTGAAACCTGATAACAGAATATAAAAAATGTGCAAATTTTTAAAGGTAAATAAAGGAATAAAGTCATGAACTCATCATTTATCCTACAGTGTAACAGGAGGCATGTGTAGGCACCATCTAAGAAGGTAGAACCTAAATGGGTATGTCCGCAGCTGAGGGAGGTGGTTCACTTTCCATATTTTCCCATGCTTAAAGCTACTTTGCACCCTCAATTAGGCCATAATAAGGATTCCTGAGGCTGAGAGGACGCCTTTTACATACTATCCTTAAGAATTTGCTTTTCATAATAGCAGTCCAACTTAGACTGTGATCTTTATTATCATATTTAAGTTACAATTTGTCTACAAATGTGTAAAGAGAAACTATCATACTATAAGGAAACTATATAACCTTCTCAAAAGCTATATTAGTCGAGCCTTGTAAAACATCTTTTAGCTTTTTAACAAGAAATTCAGAATCAAAGAAGGAATCCTCCTCCTCCAGACTAAAAGTTTAAATTGTACAAAGTGGACATATTACACGCACCCACTCATGTCAATTAAGTTATAAATCATCCTATTTGGGATTTAAAGTACAAACATGCGAGAAAATAGATTGGCATATTCACATGTGTACAATTCAATCAATTTACCGTATTAATGAGATCGATGATAACAGAGAGCTCTTGGTGAGCAAGCTGTAGATTCTCGACTAAGCTCCGCCATTGCCATGAGTGCTGATCGTTGGTTGTAACATCCTTCGCAGAAGTCGCACCTTCCTTCTTCTGCTTCTTATTGGGATCTTCTCTCTCCACCACCCAAGCAAAATCAATTCTCCTTATCAAGTTTACTCTCTTCTCATCATAACCCACATCACTGCCACATGTATAAGAACATACACATCATCTATATGCCAATCAATGCATAATATGCAATGGAAAAGGAAAGTGGGCAAGTCAGACAATGGAAAGCGTTCAAAGCCATTTTCCTCTATAGCATCCAGGCGTTTTATTGGGAGCTTATCAAGAGAGACTTTAAGATCTCCAGCCATTTATCTTCAAAAGATTTCAGGGAAATTTACACCAATAGACGTGAACCAGAGATTGAGGAGACAGAAATAGAGATCTCTCGGCCGGGAAGCATTAAATCATGACAGTTGACGAGGCCTTCGCAGAGATTTGGATATGAGTGACAAATATAAGCAGTTGTTGTCTGAAATGTAGAAAGAATATGTAAGACAATTAAAATGCATTGTATGATATATAACAAGTAACAAAAGAAAGCTGAATTTTTGAAATTCAAATGAAAATAATAAAAATAGAACATTTCTATCAAGGGTCATCCTAACCACTAATCGTCCCAAAAATATTTGTGTGCTTTATCTAAACCAACCAATCATATTGCATTTTTTTAAGTTCAGTTTCTTACATATCCTTCACCCATTTTAAAACCCCACACAGCTTGTGAAAAATGACAAACTCTGTTTTAGCAAAAACAACATAAACTTGTTAGAGATAGATATTGTCTAGTCAGACAAATGGTCAATGGGTAGTATAAGTAGCTTGAGATCAGTTAGTCAAAATAATTTTTTAGGTCATTTCCCTCGTCTGTATTCTTTCTGATTCAGAGCTTTAGCTCTGCACTTTTTCATCAATGAAAACGACTTTGTTCTTCTAATATGGTATCAGAGCAAAAGGAGAAAACATGCATGTCTCTTCAGAATTACAACTAGCAGATTTTTTGGGAGTGCACAACATTCACTCACATCTTGAGGGGGAGTGTTAGAGATAGGGGTTGCCTAGTCGGCACAAATGGTCAATGGGTAGTATGAGTAGCTTGAGATCAGTTAGTCAAAATAAGTTTTTGGGTCATTTCCCTCGTCTGTATTCTTTCTGATTCAGAGCTTTATCTCTGCACTTTTTCATCAATGAAAACGACTTTGTGCTTCTAATAAAACTGCCCCCGGAAAAATAACAATGCATCTGTCCATTAGCTGAGACTATATAGCCTTCTATACATCCAAAAGTTCACCGGCCTATCCCAACAGATGCCATTCCAAGCAATGATGCTAAACAAGCCAAATTTTCGCCAAAAAAACATTCAGATTTGCTCAACACGAAATTTGATTTCATGGAAATAGTGAGTGTGCGAGGAGAGAGGACTCAAAAATCATCCACCATTACCAGTAAAATCCCGGAAATAAATAAGTAGACAGGAAGTATACACTTTCGATCGAAGTCTCAACCACTATAGTCTGACCTAATAACTAATTCTTAAGTGCAATCAAAACTGGAAGCCATTTACACACGACATATAATGAAAAGCAAGCCACAACAAATGTACCTGACTCACGTCATAGTCAAAAATTAGGCGGCGGCGGCCACACTACAGGGGACGTATCGCAAAAATTCCGGCAGAAGCAATGCCTTTGATTTTGCAGTAAAAATTTCAATTTTACCAGTCTCGTTGATAGGAAATGGGTTTGGAAAAGAAAGCGCTGCTGCAGGTTGCCAGGTAACGTTTTATGATTCGAATAAATTAAAGTTATGTTTGGATAGGTTTATGGGATTGGATTATTTTTGTTGTGATCCAACGATAAAATATAACATTTTTTATTTTATTTTATTTTATTTTATTTATTAATTACTGAAAAAATAAGAAATTTAATTAATCAAATCAAACATATTATTATTTATTTAAAAATATTCCACGTCATATTCAAATATTTTAATAAACACAATTAAACAATTTATAATCACATCAACCTTACTAAACGAAGTATAAACATAACACCAGTCATTTATTTAACAATTATTCTTCGTTTACGAAACATGTTTTTTCGGCATATTTTTTATTTTTAAAAAAATTAATATTTTTTAGATATACATATATATTTAAAAAAATGTAAAATGTAAAATGTTAATTTTTAAAAATTAAAAAATTAAAACTCATCAAAAAAATAAGCGATTGAACAAAAAAACTAAGGTAAAATTGCCTTTAAATCTCATACTAAAACTTGGGTTCGTGGTCAATTTATGTAAAAAATTTATGTGTTCACACTCTTTGATTCACAATTTTTTTTTATATTTCATGACACCACGTGTCTTTTGAAAATCATTACAATTAATTGAAAATATTGTACTAATATATAACATTTGATTACCAACTTGTTATGATCAAACGATTACCACTAGGCCAAAAGTTATAGCTATTAGTCAAGATGAAACTTTATTTCCTTACAATGATGGCATCACGCAGAATGTACTTACTTGGATGCTAATAGATCGGGTTGTTAAGCCCATGAATCTGGGGGATGTGTTTTTATCTGCTGATACTGTCACATATCCCTTATGTATCAGTTTTACTCTTTTATCTAGTGTCGGCTCTGTCCACAACAGATATAGTATTACCTATTAAGATGTGATGTTACTCTTTTACGGCTCACTTAGCCACTCAGATCAAACGATGTAACGTCGGTATGTTGACACACGAGAATTTTCTCGGAGGTCATGCGTCTAACTTCTAAAATTTTAATTTTTTTTTTAGCCCAACATTTGGCCCATTAAATTTTGACGTATGGAATTTGGCTCGTGTTGGGAGCTACAATCCCGTACATTCAACGTTATCTATAGCATCCATAAGACCATTTATCCCTCTTAAAGCCCTATATGAATACTATTAAGGATGTGTTTGGTTGAGTGGATTAAATAAGGAGAGATTAATAGTCAAATATTTATCGTTAAAATTTTAAGATGTTTTAATAATCATTTTGACCCAGTTTAAGATCCAATTTTATTAATCAAATAGTTATCTATAAAATTGGATATTAAACCAGGTTAAAATGATTATTAAAACAACTTAAAATTTTAACGATAAATATTTGACTATTATTCTATCCTTATTTAAATAACTCAACCAAACACGAGTCCTATTAAGATACCATTAAGGATATATAAGTTAACTCATAGCATCTAGAATCCTGTTATATTCAATTGTTTGTCAACATAATTTTAATAATTAAATTTTATAATATGTTGTTAATATAAAATATATTAATAGATTATATTAAATTTGTATTTAATTAAGAAAATTTAAATCAAAATATAAAGGAATGAAAAAGTTGAGAAATAAGAAACGGAGATAGTGGTGGTGCTTGTAATAAATTGTGTTAAACATTTATCACATGTTTAATTAATTTTGAAAGATAACAAATATGAATTTGTGTTTTATAAATATTAATTTATGGGAATAAAAAGTTCATTAAAAAGATTTATATATTTTAAAAAGACCAAATTTAATATTTTTTTAAAAAAAGTTATTTTAAATACTGTATTTTCAAAAAAAAAAAAGTTATTTTAGTCACTATATATTTGGTGAACCAAATATTTATTAAAAGATATTTGTTAAGTACATAAATATCATTAATTAGAGATAAGGGATGTATTTGAAAATTATAAAATAATTAATATGAAAACAAATTTCAAATTATATATTTGGAGGTACGATGTTTAATCATCTATATTCTGACAAATCTAGAATTTTACCAAATTTTAAGTTCTTTTTCCTTCAATGTTCGTATATCATTCAATTGTTTCTAAATTTTGTATTTGTTTTGTAATCAGGAATGAATTCATAGTTATTTTTCGACGATATATTTTATATTTTCTCTCACATTTTATTTTGATTGTGGGTTTTGTAAGCATTTGTCTTCTTCATTTTCTGACGTTTTCTCGTCGATTAACCGGTGTCTTTTTTATTTTGCTTTATTTCCTATAGTATATTGTTCCCTACACTGAACTATGACTCTGGCTCGGTCCCTGAATATATGATATTTGAGTAAATGATGTTAATAGGTCATGGGAATAACTTTTAAAAAAAAATTAAGAGAAAAATCCCCACAATATCTGCAAAGTAGGATAAATGATATGAATCAAAACAGTTTCTTTATCGAATTTTCTTAAAACATATTTTTTTTAAAAAAAGAGTAAAAGTGGTTTGTTTTAAAACAGGTTTTAAGGGTTAGAATTAGGGAGTTGGAAATTTTTCTCTATATCGGGCCTTACTATTAGGAGTTTTGTATGCATGCAGGTTCAAAAAATAAATAAACAAAATTCTATATTTATATGAGATTTGTTTTCCAACCTATATAATTCTTGTTTCGGTGATGTTAACAATATATATACTGTGTTGCTAATGCTAATTAATTTTTTAACATTTAGGTTTACGCATTTAGAAAAATGGGTAAAGAAACAATAAATTTGGATAAACTTTTTGTTACGTCCCTATCTACTATGTCCAATAGAGAACTGGTCGGAGGCTGGAACGAAAGAGAAAGGTAGAAAATGAATAGAATCGTAGGGATTGAAAGCAAGATGACTAAAAAGAAAGAGTATGTGCCGTAAAATTTACATGAACTGTTCATTTCTACAAATCTATAGAATTTTACAGTGATAAAAATGAACATGTGATCAATTAGTGTTTGTATATTTTAAAAACATATTCGTGATTTGCTGTTTGAAATGATATATTTTCATATAAATATTTTTGTTAAATCATTTAGTTTTAGTGATAATAAATAATAACTCATTGCTTTTTAGAAAAGGTTGTCATTGTTCGTATTTTCAAGTATTCGACTATTGTGCCAAAGATAAAGAGCAACACAATACCGATGTTCAAAAGATGGGTAAACGGTCGCATTCCATTTAGTCTATTTACGGGTAAAGCTACTCAATTAGTTACACTGAACTAATTTTTCACTCGACTGGACCGCTCAGAGATATACTAAAATAACACTCGACCATACAAAGTTAATGATATTTGTGAAAGTCAACAAACCAGCCGACGACTTAAAATAGAAATATTGCACGTATCTTACCAACGCTTATTTAGCATAAGGTTCTTCATCAGTCCGTCGTCTGATAGTTTTTGTACAAATATGACTTCTAAAAGCACAAAAGCATGAAAAACATTAGAGAACATTTAATGAAAGTTGCACCATGTAACAATGATGTGTCCATATTGTCGGATTATAGTACAAAAATTTGTTGGAAGAAAAAAGTATTGAAAATGCAAGCAAAAACTCCATACACCGAGATACGTACAAAGCAAAAAATTCAAAAAGATGGCTTGCAAACTTGAAAAATTCTGAGCACCATTCTCATATATCATACACTGTCACCAGCTCCTTATTTAAGATATTGTCAGATCTACAAGGATCACTCAGATATTTATAAATAATATCTCTGTTATAAATATAATGAGTTCTCCCCCTATATTTTTGTAAATTTGAAATTTATAAAAGTAGAAGAATGACTAACCAATTTTCTTCACGACTCATTTTCTACTGCAGCACATGTACTCTGACTTCAAGGAATAAACTGCTTTTTCTCGAGCATAAATAGGCTGCAAATTTTATACCGCTACAATCCTCTACGAGTCAAGTTTGCAACGCAAAAAACAGTTTGTCTTTTGGACACTCGAGTAAGGAGATATGTCATTTTTCTCACAGTTGCTGCAAGCTAGACAAAAATTCAGTTTTGCACATATATATTTAAAAAACTGAAATTTTCGAATTTTAAACATCACAATCAGTTTCAATGCTCTTTAGAATAAACATGTTTTGATACCACTTGACAAGATCGATTTGGGAGATCATCGTTGAGCTACAATAGGTCGGTTTTTGAAATATTGAACACCGATGAATTAAATCGAGTTTGGTTTTCAAACCAAGTGGAAAACACTCAAAATAATCATTCATAGAAATCGATTAAATATTTTGTAAGACATTTAAAATATATGCAAGTTGAATGGGTAAAAATATTTTGGTTGAAGCATTTTATCAAACATTTGGTATGTAATATTTTGGTATTTGAAGAACATGTAAAATGTTTCAAACAATGCATCTTTAAAAACAGCGAAAATGATAAGTAAATACAATAAATAAATAAATAGACATGAATTTGTTTGTGGATGTTCGGAGATTAACAACTCCTACGTAACTCCTTCTTCTCATTGGGAATGATCCACTAGAAAACTTTGATTTATACAACATTTTGTACAAACTCATTTCAAATTAGGACTTATTTCTTATCTAATTGAAACTCCTAACACACTCTCGATCGTAGACCGCAACCTCATGTTCTGCATAATGTTTAACGTCTCTTATGTCAAGACTACAAACACAATCTTTAATGTCTTTGTGTGAAGACTTACTCAACTGAACTTTGAAGTTCATCTCTCTTGTATATGTGTGTGAGAAATTTATCCTTTACAATGTACATCTCAAATGTATCTTCACACAAGGGCTTATGCTCTCAACTAACATATTTCTTCATGCTGAATACTCATGCTTTGAATCAGGGGCGGATTTAGTGTAGGGCGAACGGGGGCCACGGCCCCCCCCAAAAAATTTAAAAAAAGTTTTTAGTATATATTAATTTTTTTTAAACTAAATATATAAACCGATATATATACATATGGCCCCCCCAAAATGAATGATACGTCCATGTATCTCAGTGGCTAAAGCCAATTATAACGTTTGATCCGCCCGAGTTCGAAACTTGAAGAAACCTTTTTTTTGCTTAGCGACGGTTGTGACAAAAACTGTCGCAAAATTTGCGACGGTTTTTCAAAAACCGTCGCCATATAGCGACGATATTTGAAAAACCGTCGCAAAATAAACTAAGCGGCCCCCCCAGTTCCCACATCCTAGATCCGCCCCTGCTTTGAATCCCCTTCAAAGGCTCTTGTTTGATATTCAAGATGTTGTATTTATAGGCCCCAACAATTATATATACGTTAGACACAAGGATATGACCGTTTGGAAAGTTTTTGTACTGTTTCTGAAATTGTAACGGTCAAATTCGCCTTGCTGGATGATTTGTAGATCATCGTCTTATCTTTCCAACGCATATTGAGCTTGATTCCAATAACCGAGCTAAAAGATATGACCCAAATACCGCAACTGCTCATATCCAACTGATTGTTGTTTACGTACAATCAGTTTTGTCGTTCAGCGAATGGTTTGGCCTAGATAACATTCGATTTTTCCCAACTGACGTGAAATAAGGCTTGTTTCAAATTGAGTTTTCTGATCATTCAAGTTGGCGGATTGTCATTTAAATCATCTCACTGAGAGATATTATCAAAAAACCGAAACTCGCCAGAAATATTGGCTAAATTCAGTTTCAGTTTCTTTCTTGTGTTAATAACTTCACACTTGAATAAAAATATTAGAAACACAATAACAAATTTCGTTAACATCGAAATCAAGATCGCGAACATAAAATCTTCTAATACTAAAGTCTTGTTCACTAACTACATTTAAGTATATAATAATTAAATGGATCATCGGACAGTACCACACTATTTTTTTGTCCGATCATTTCCTTATAATTAAGAAAAACATCTCTTGTATAGTTATACTATCAAGACCACTTGAAAATTTTTAAAAGTTTTTATGCACTCTCTCTAAATATTTTACCGATCATAACAATCTCGTTAAAAAATGTAAATTAAATATTATGAATTAGTGTTGAAACTGAAAACCATATGATTAATCAAAATTATACATATATAAATTTAAACAAGATTAAGCTTGGCAAGTGTTTTTAGAATGCTGTTTGTTTCTAAAGTAATGGAGAACTAAAAAATCATACATTAACTTACAATGAAATCTCTCAATATTTTATAATACATAGATTCGATGTTCAAATTCTTTTTAAAAAATGCATACCTTGTTCAAACAGAGAAAATTTCGTAAAATAATATTAATTTGTAATATATTTTTTTGAAATACAAAGTTTTCAAAATAATATAAGTATATTTATAACATATTGAAATAAACAATTTTTTTTAAAAAAAATAGGAATGTATATCTAATATTTATACTATTAATTAAAGTTAAAGCTCTTTGTACTAACCAATTTTTGGAATATTGATATATTTTTTTTCTTAATTTCAAAAATATCATTTAACCATTCAATTTTATATTTTATAAATCTCTTTTTATTATATATCTCATCTCCTATCATTTCAATTTCCAAAATTGATAAATTTATTTCTAAATTTTTAAAAACAATTACTTTTGAGTAAGTCTCATGTGAGACCGTCTCACGGATCATAATCTGTGAGACGGGTCAAAAATACACATATTCACAATAAAAAATAGTACTCTTAGCATAAAAAGTAATACTCTTTTATGGGTGACCCAAATAAGAGATCCGTCTCACAAATAATACCCGTGAGACCGTCTCACATAAGTTTTTGCCATTACTTTTTTTCTACTCACACGCATCACATATGTCACATTCGACTAATCTATCTATCTATTATATAAAAGTTGAGTATATTTTACTAACTAATTTGCTACAAATTTGGTGATGATTTTTTATTTTATTTTACAAAAATATCCTTAAATTCTCATTTTATTTTAAACCCCCACAAAGCATCTCTAATAATATCTCATATCTCTAATAATATCATCCGATTTCTTGAATTTTCAATATTTTATTTTGATCAAATAATTGTAATTATTAATATTTTAACTAAAACAATATTCTATAAAATATAATAAATTATATATATATATATATATAATATATATAAAAAAAAATACAAATAAAATTGTTACATAGCTCATGCTTGGTTGGGTAGTTATTAATTAAGTGCAATAAACCTGAAGAAACTATATTGGGAATGATGGTGAAACCTTTTACGAATTTCCATAAATGTTCTTTAAGTATCTATTATTTAATTTTTCTATCCACCATGCTAAATTGCTGTGCATATATTTTTTAAATGTTTATGTTTTTTCTTCACTTAAACTTCTAATTTTTTCACCTTTTATTTTAAGATTATTAGGACTTTTAATATTTTAAATTAAAATTTTAACTTTTTTACACATTTATCGTCGGGTAAAATATTTAAATTCCATTCTTTTTTAAAAAAACACATAGCAACATTTATAAAAATTATAATTTCATATGTTATTTTAATTTTTTAAAATTTATTTATTTTCCTTATAAAAGGAACAAAATCGACTGTATCCATGCGTGCACAAATGTGTACACAACTAAATTACTAAGTACATATGATAAAGTCATGTAAATTTATAAACATAAAATTGTCGTGAGACCGGCTCATGTTTAATTTAATGAGACGAATTTCTGACTTGATTTAACTCATTAAAAAATATAACTTTTCGTTCTAAAAATATTATTTTTCATGATAATTGTAACGGGTTGTGAGATTGTCTCATGGGATATTTGCTAATTTATAAAAAATTTACTCAAAAATAAATCTATAAAATTAAAGAATATATATTTTTAAATAAAAAAAATTATTTATTTATCTTTGAAAAAGTGGCTGGATGGGGAAAAATGTTCGCTGGCCTCGCGGCTATGTATTTGTATTCCAGGTGTTTTCCTTTTTCCGCAAAAGCTGCATTGCTGACGTTATTATTTGAATTTATTATTTGAAAGAAATAGAATTCCCCACCGCTTCGCTGACTTCATGCTGCAAAATCTTCTCCATTTAAGAGTCTCAATTGCAGTGTTCCAGGCATTCTGATCACTGATTTTGCAGAGTTAGCGCAGAGATGGCTGGGAATTTACAGGTGGAGATGGCACCAATGGCGATTGAGAACCCTAGGGATTCTGATCCCCTGCTCCAGGACTCGCATTCGTCTCCATTGTCTGCTGGTTCGATAAAAAAAGACGACATTGAAGCTGGTTCCATGCCTTGTTGCAGAATTTGCCTCGAATACGACACTGGACTTGGTATGGCACTGAGGATATTTTAAATCCGAGTTTACTGCTCAACGGTCTTTCGTTTATATTGATTTTACGATATTTTTCGCTATCTGTGGCCTCATTCCACTCCCGCAGGTGACAAATCCTGGTAAAATTCGGTAATGGATCTCGGTTTATTACTTACTAGTGTTTTGTATGTCAAAAAATCGAATTGCTTTTGTTTTTCTGTAGCTGTGTTTTCAGTTACAGGTCTTTTGGATGAATATTGGATGATCATGCATTTGGTATATGTTTCTATATAATGAACCCTCTTTCCACGCGCAAAATTCCTCGTGTTACATTTTTGGTGTGTGGTGTAGTATATGTAGTATGTACTTAATTTTGTCACTAATTGACCAAATTTATCTTTCCTTTATAGATCGCAAATTGATATCTCCATGCATGTGCAAAGGCACTCAGCAGTTTGTGCATCGCTCTTGCCTTGATCACTGGAGGTCTGTCAAGGTGAGAGGTCGCCTTCACATGTTACATACATTGGCATTTTATATACCAACGCTGTGGCTAAAGTTTTGGAAAATAAACTTTGTATTTTATGCAGGAAGGCTTTGCCTTTTCACATTGCTCTACTTGCAGAGCTCAGTTTCATCTCCGCATCGACAAAGTAGAGGAAAGCTCTTGGCATAAAATGAAGTTTCGAATTTTTGTGGCAAGGGATGTTTTCCTTGTCTTTTTGGCTGTTCAGACTGTAAGTTCGACTTATAATTTATTGGCTTAGTATGAAGAAATTTATCTGGAATCCTTATTTACAGACGTCCTATCTCGCTCTTATTGTTGAGAAACAATAAAGGGGTAAAGGTTAATGTCTTGAGCACATCGTTTGTGGAAATAAAAAAGGTGAACAGCTCCTCTGTTTCGACCATAAACGTTTTTCTAAAAAATAAACTTGTTCACATAATTTATTAATACAATTAAATCTAAAAGAATATATTGAAGAAAAATGAATTTAAATCAAATTGTGAAAATATAAAATATGAAATCTTAAATTAAAGAAATATAAATATAAATTAATTTGTTAAAACATGAAATCAGAAATCATGAAGTTATAAACGAAAAAATAAATTCATTTATTATTATTTTAGTGATTTATGATGATATAAATATTCAATATTTTTTTTTATTTTCAAAATTGTGTTCTGGTATTTCTCCCTGACAGTACATGTTTATACTTTTACATAAAAATGTCTTTAACTCTTGAGAGGGTGGAAAAAATATCATTGCTCCCAAATATGCCCCAAATCAAATTATTTTTAACTGGTGGCACACAATTGCTTGTGAACTGTGATTTCTGTGCTTCTGTCTATCATATGGATATGTATGTTTTTGCTAATCCACCTACAAGCATGGCAATGGAGCAGCCCTTGGTTACCTTTCATGTCCAACTTTTGGATTATTTTGTGATGCGGCCTAACAGGGCCAAGTGGAATTTTTTGTCCTAGTCTTTTGACCAATTTTTTTATGTGAGACTGACTGGGTTTGTGTTTGCCAATAAATAGAGTGCTCATGTTTGTTATCATCTTTGGTTCGTGGAAACATTATTCCAGTCATTGCAATTGGTGAAGTATGCTTGTTTGCGAAGATATTAAATTCTTCTATAAAGTCCCTTTTCCATTTGTAAATCTGTCCATTTTGGACTTGATATTTCATGAAATTGTTTATCAATAAGACAAAAATATCACAAATCAAAAGATTCTACATATACTCTACGCATAACCATGTGAATGTACTGGTGGATTATATATATAGATTCATATATATTCACCCATGTAGTACCACATGGTTGAATATCTATATGAATCAAATCTGCCAAATCACTCATAGTATGATCTTAAACATCCTAGATCTTCCCAATCCGTCGTCTGGCTTATGTTCTTCATGTAGCATTCAAACCGAATGACTATGAATTACGATGGTAATTTTACACTAAATAACCACATGAGCAACTATGTCTCCTAAAAAAGTTGGGAAATAGCGCATTCATGCTTCTAAACACATGAATCTTAATTTTTACAAAAAGCGGGTTATATTAGTGATAGTGCCACGAAAACCTCATAATCCTAGTTGTGCAAATACATATTAGATTGTGTAAGACATCGGAAAATCCTCGTTTTTTAGTATGAGAGGCTTCCCAGAAAGCCTTCTTAAACCATCAGAGGATGCTCGTAAGAGTGGCCATGGGGAATGAGATACAAAATCATTACCTTTCCCTTTCACATAATGTGTCCGGGAAAGTGCATTGGAAGAATATATGATCCAAAGATTCCTCAGCCGAGTGGTGGAAGGCACACAACCTATCCATAACGAATGGTAATCTATCTCAAGTTTGTAATTTTCCATGAGCTCCAAGCCAGAAAATAAAGGAATGCTTTGGTAGCATATAGGATTTCCAGAATGAGGCCCTTGGAACTCTGGGGAGAGAGCCTCCGAAGAAACAATAAGCTCGCTTAAGTCCCAAAGCATGAGAAAAAAATCCAAGAGGCTCAAATATGTGAGGTTACTGGCAGGATCATCGAGGTGGATCTCTTTTCTCATACAGATAGAAGCTTCTTGATCAATGGGATGCCGATACTCACTAATCAGGTCTTCCCGCCATTCAATTTTACGACAATAACCGCAATCCAAGCTTTATAATCTCCTTTGCGAAAGGGAGATGATATCTCTTAACCTCAAGAATTTTTTCACATGCGAGCTCAAAGTTGGAAATAAGTTGGTGAATATAATACAAAGGCTTGTTATTAATGCACTATCTATATCTCATTAAATTCACAAAAATGTCCATGTTTTCTTTCTAAGAAATTACAAAAATCTCGTAATTAATATACACTTATGATCTTATCATGATTTTTAAATCCTCCGAAGGAACTATATCATAGTTGAGCTAGATGGGTCCAATTGTGCCAACATAAAAAATAAAAGACTCGGCAATAACCTCTTTGGCTAAACTAATATGAATTGTGGGGTAATATATAAATGGTTACAATTACAAAAGAAATGGCATAAATTGGCATAAGCCTGAGAGCCTCCTTGGCCTTAGTGGAATAGTTTGGGGCACATTATTCTAATGAATATTTATTAATTAATGCATGTAGTAATTATCTATCTCTATTTGAAGTTACCAAAAATGCAAATCTGAAATTTGTGAGATAAATGGTAAGTTTTAGTTTATCACATAAGCATGTAAGAAATCATGCAAAATGTGTGGAACTAAAGAAATGTGCTTGGTATCTCAACAGTTTTTCTAATTCTGCCGAGTAACGAAGTTAAAGCATATGGAAACAAAATTGGCAATGAAAGAAGTAGAGGCCAATTTCTCAACCAATTACTTAATCCTATATACCCAAAGTCTCATACATTAATTTGTATTCGAAATGCATAATTGTCAATCAATATATTTACTAGTTATTTATTATTTATTAAGGCAAACTTTTAAACTTGACATTGGGAAGCACATGCAATACTTTAGTTTACTTGAAAAGTGTATTCATTCAATCAGGAAAGCATGTAAATTTTCATCATTAATGAAGTAACCTGATATATCATCTTTATTTTACATCCGAAACGATTGACTTCCGGGTAGATGGTGCCAAAAGCTCCATTGGGAAAAAAAACTAAGAAACGCTAGAGTAGTAGATTATTTGGTGAGATTAATGAGTTAGCATATAAGGCATAGTAACCTAGCTAACATCTCTAGAATCACGGGGCTAAAACGCCATAGATAGAAAAGGTTAAAATGATTGACATGAAATAACGCCAGCATAAGCTTTCGCAATGTGTTTGGTCTTCATCTCAGTTAGCGATGATAAGAGCCACATACCACACTAACCATGCTCTATCTAGCTTTCACGAGAGCCAACAATCATTTGGTATAAATGACATCGTCATCCAAAAGATTGAGGAAAAACTTACTCCCAAAAGGTTACAGGTTTTGTGGAGATTTAGAGAATACACCACCATGATCGTTGCTAGGGGTTTGACAGACCCTACCGATTAACATAACAAAAACAAAAATAAGAGGGGACTATGCAAAATCACCCTCAAAGATACAATTACCCAAATCGGTAACGAGTATGTAAGTATAGCAAGCTAGTCGTATTAAATTTTATACAACTCTAAATGTGCTTAGAAATATTTTGTCCATAAAAAAATTTAACATTCAGTGCAAATGTGTTTCCCATGCAAGTTCATCTGCAAATTGATTTCTTTTTCAATAAATATGCATAATAAAAAAAGGATGAAAATAAAGTATTGACAAGAAAGGATATCCCAGCACAAGGTTGTAAACTATGCTTTAGTATTAGTATCATCTTCGATTAATTCGCGAAAGGCCACAAAGAGTTTTCCGAACTAATCACGGACCACTTCTCCAGTTAAAAGGTCACATGTATTTCCTTTATCACTACTATCAACGTTCAATTTAAAGGTATGGACATGTGACTTTATCCAATGGACTATGCGAGTTTTAAGCACACCCAGAGAAAAGCCTGAAAAACCAAAATATGTAGTGGCTCCTATGCATCCATGCCAGTGAATATATATAATGAGACCATTAACCGCTAGCATAAGCTAGTCGAATAAAGGATGAAATTTGATAAGTGCTCGTTCAAATGTAACCTTAATGTGTTTATACTTTAAAATCACGTCCGTCTTATAGCCGTTAGTGCACGTCTAGAGTTTCTCTTCCTACCATAAAGGCCCTTCAGCTTGAGATTATTTCTCATCCATAACTTCCAGCCCACTAGAATTTTGGAGATTATTTTGTATAGACTAGTGATTAGGCTACTCAACATCAATCTTTAATTGTGCATAAGCCGAACTTCTTGGGAGCATGGGATATGAAGGCTCATTTATGATACTATTGATGATTCCATTCTACTGAAACTCGTTCACGCTTCAATTTAATGGAATGCTAACATTATTGAGAAATTTAAACAAGATTCCAATACTACCTGGTGCTGAATTCCTATCATATTGGAACAATGTATTGTTTATGTCATCTATGCTAAACAATTTTTCTAACTTTTCTACATGCATAGAGGTAATTAGGGACCAATGTAGTTCCAATCTCTCTTGTGATGAGCAAAGGTTTTTATAAGATTCCACCGATGCGTCCACTACAACCCCAATCTCATCTATAACCATTCCAAATCTCCAATTTGGATATCAATTTGTGGATTTTCTAGCATTCACAAGCTCATGAAATAGTTTCATTTGCGCATACACCTTCTTTACCAAGTTGAATTTGGGATTCATTGTTATGGTTATGTCTTCATTAAATAAACATTATTTCCATTGCCTTTTCAATTGCTATATTTTTAATGCATATTCTCCATCCATTCATGCTATAAATATATTTTATCTTCCGTATATTGTTCTTTTCTTAATTTTTTTTGACATCAGACGGTTATATCATTAGGTAAAAAATAGGGGTATAAATACACCGCACATGCCCAGGAGATCTACAAGCATATTAACTCCTTGAATTAACAACTAATTACCTGACATCTAACAAACACAAATAACTCAAAACCTCATACAACAATGAACAAATATCTGTATTACTCCTTGAATTATATACGGATATTGTTTTACATGTTCCCATATTTAATTATCATGAATTACTTACTCCTTGATTCAATATGGTGCATTTGTTAATTTTTGCTTATCTCCTGGTCACTCGTATGCCGTAGTATGTTTGCAAAACAAAACGGCACATTTTTTATGATAACAATTCTCTAGAATTAACTTGGTTAGAGAAAAGGTCAGAACACCAGTTTACGCACTAAATCAAGGTTTGAAAGTCATAGCAATGTCTTTTCTATGTATTAGGGCAGGGTAACGGTTATTTTATCCCACAACGTTAGGGTAAAGGTCATGTAGCATTCAGAAATATATATTCGTTTTAAGTTCAGTGTTAACTTCTCATTCCAGAATTTTCAGAGTTTTTAAATTTGGAATCGTGCATAGAAAACCATGAGCTTATCCATCCCAACTCCCAAGTTCTACCAATATAGAAATGAATTTGAAAATAGCGAAAACAGAAGTCCACTTACCAATAGTGGCTAAGGTGTCCTTGAATTCATGCAACACGAAGGAAGCTTCAGGCTTTCCTATGCTTGATGTCTAAGCCGAAAATTTCTTATCTTAGTAACAATCGTGACAGAACTTAAGTGTTGCACTGAGAGTTTTTTGTGAAGTCCTGTGAGTTGTAAGCTTCAAATTCTGAGTTTGTGGGGAATATTTATAGGTGCTAACGTCGCAGGTACTAAAGCTGGTAGTATACTCGGCATTAAACCTACATTAGCTGGCATTATTTGATTGTTGTACAAGGACATTAACATCTTATAATGATTGCCCCATACTTCTAAGGTAATGGTTATTGATGGCTGTTATAATTTATCGTGAACTCGGATTACCAATCTTTCAACTTCTTGAAACGACTATAGAAGTTCCAAGGTTTCACGATTAGAGCATAACTTATCACTCTTCTTGACCACCCATTCCCAAAACCACTTCTTTCTATTGGAGATTTTTGTTGTGAGCTGCAATGGTCTGATAAATTTAATGCCAATTTTGTTTGATTCATGCCAATTTTCTTAGAAAGCAATTACGATAAATTTGATATTTCCATTAAAGAACTTAATGTTACTGAATTTGAAACGAACAATCGAAACCCTTGTTATCCCTGAGCTGGAGTGACCATATTTATCTTATAATTTTTTCTGAAATTCTGCCATGCGTTATTTTTCGGAAAGTAGTTTTCCATTACTGTCCAATTATAGTTGCATACCTTTGTAGTTGAATATGCAAGATTTAAAACTCTTTACATTTCCTATTACGAGTTGGACCATGGTTATAATGACAGCTGCAAAACTGGAAATTAGGTGGAAGTTAAGCTCATGATTATTACTTTTGTCTTTTCCAAGGTGATCGGGGGGATAGGTGCTTTTGCATATGTCATGGACAAAGATGGAACTTTTAGGAATTCGTTTAATGACGATTGGGATCGCATACTTTCAAAGCATCCTATTCCTTTTTACTATTGTGTAGGTAAATTTCTATTCCTATGGATTTATCAGCACATGAGACAAGATTGGTGATCCGTGAAATAATTAAATTTATGGAGATAAGATATCAGTGTCTGCCATTTTTGTACCCAAAATGTGGTGTTCGTTTTTTGGTTCAACATCCATGCTATTGTAAATAATTTTACTCATGAAGATGATTCTGTTTTGAACAGTATTTGAACTAGTTGACAGATGTTTTTGTGTTTCTCTAAACCTTGACACGTAATAAATTGTTGTATTCATTATGTAAAAACACCTGTCTAGTAAGAAAATTAATCTAAAGGACACTATTTTTCTGGTGTAACTTAAGACTATCATCAGAGGAACTCAGTGATTTCCCGTGGTCATTCGCACTTATCATCATTTTTCTAGACTTTGCTTGATCAATTTGTTGTATGTTGATCTCCTGTAATTAGAGTTCAGACTTTCCTTTCAATATTTAATAAGATGCAGATGGCTGGCTTTTTTCCTCTTATTAAAAGTGTCATCTAAAGTTTATGGTGTAAACATGCGATCAGGGTTTCTGAGTTTCCTTGTGCTCCTTGGACTAATCGGTCTCATACTGAACTGTTCCACCTTAAATTGCAATGATCCACGGGTGGCTGGCTGTCAGAACTGTTGTTATGGCTGGGGCATGCTGGATTTCTTTCCGGTATCATTGGAATCTTGGATCGGTCTGCTCATAATTTTTGTTATTATCTTTACCATCGTTGGTATAGCCTATTGCTTCCTCGCTGCCACCGTGGCAATTCAGAGGATCGCGCAAAGGCACTATCACATCCTCGCCAAGAGAGAGTTGACACAGGTATGATTATTTAATTTATCTTTCTAGGTATGTTGATGAAGTCCAACATTTTTTAGTTTTATTTGATTGAGGATCGGTATTGAATTATGGGCTGGGTTTAAGCAGCGGCTTTGAAATTAGTTGAGCTATGCAGACGGAGTTGTAAAATTTGCTAACCTAAAACTTTTGTAAATTTTGTACCCCTTCAAGAGTAATTCGTCCATGAAAACCTAGTATTTTAGCTGAATCCTTGTCGAAATATTTTTTGCATCAAGTGCCTTCCCTCTCAATCACACCTGAACGATTAATTGATAACAACATATTGTTCTTGACACATGCAATTGAAGTAAGCATGCCTTTGAATCTGATGTTTCGATGCTAAGAGATTCATGTGGTAATGATGAATATTCACCTAGAAGTCATACTATTTATCTGGCTGCTTGTATGCCACGGCGAAGACTTTTAAGGGACGAGTAATGGCAGTCATCCATCTCAAATGCAAAAGTTATCAACTTTACGTTTGATTTTCTAAAATTGTATTTTGGCCCCGATTTGATACACCAAGCCACCTCCGTTATTGAAAATCTAGTGCCTTTCTAAAATTGTATGTTTGGCCCCGATTTGATACTCTAAGCCACCTCCGTTATTGAACATTTGAGTGCCCTTCTTTTCTGTCAGCATTTGTACCTTACCCATGTTCAATTCTTTATTCTTGGTAAAGGATGAGTGAACCTTTGCATTTGCCGGTTTCCTGATTTACATGGTTATTAATAAACCAAGTGCTCACCATCTGCATCAGATCTAATGGTAGTAGTCAGAGGTCAAACTCTGCCGGTGGAGGGAGAGAAGGGCCAAGAGGAGCAGTTTCTTGTCATCCTCGGAATTTTTGTACAGACGCATGTAGTTTTCATGTATCCTACACAATATAAATCCCATCCCATGCCGTAAAAAAAGTCAAGTTTTCAGATTTCACCTCCTTTGCTTGTCTCGGTTTCGTTCTTGTTCTGTCACAAGCCGGGTACCAAGTGCAATGCTTCTTTCTTGCCATTTTGCATAATGGTGTTGTGAGGAATCACTTTTGAAAATTTTGATGGTTAAGGTAAATGTTCTGAATATTGCAGGAGTACATAGTGGAGGATCTTGGGGGCTTTTACACCCCTCCGACGCTGGCTCCAGAACACGAAGAACGCCTGCGATCACTTAAATTACTGTAAGGAAACCATAGTGAACCTTCGAAAAGTCATCGTTCTGAAACTTATATAATATATGTCGAGTCATGTCTACTTGTACTTTGAAGTTGCACCATGAAGTTTGTTAAAAGTTTTAAGTACTCTACTTTGGTTCTACGCACCTCAAGTGAACCTTGGGGAACTTCTATCTTCCACTTGTTTGCATGTTTGCAGTTTGATATAATTTGTGGAGCGAATAATTTAATATAAAGGGCTAATTGATATATTTTCAGGGTAAAAATAATATTTTGAGAAATATGATATATGAAATTTAATTTTTTGTTTTTGATTTGTGAGACCGATGATTCATGCTCACCCCTTGTAGTTGAGTCGGTCCCTTTTTTTAGTTGTTTCCATCATTTCCAATTTTCCATGAAAAAACGAAGGAAATTAAATACTTTTGTTTACCTTTTGCAATCAGTAATCGTCGTATTTCCATGTTCAATAAATATAATAAGCGTCGTATTTCACAAATTTTATATATTTATTACATCACCACTTTTCTATGCACCCGTTACCAATCGATATTTAAACCTAAAATTTCATGTCATCAGACTCCCCACCATATCGGCACAAAAATAATCAAAAATTTATAGGTATGATTTATTTTGAGTTTTAAAGACTCGTACTTAGTTTAAAATCTTTAAGTGTTTGGGTTTCCGAAATAGGTGATCGTTTGATTAAAATGTCAGGAGTTCGATTTTTTCTATCTAACACTTTTTGGATGAGTTTGTCACACAAAACTTATTTGATATGAATAATATGATTTTATCTTATTAACGTGGTTTACAAATTATTTTAGTAGTCCAAAATTTATCTAATTCTTAAACTTGCTATTTCATTGTAGTAGTTTTTATTAATCGTTCCGATTAATGGTGAAGTATTTATCATATTTACGATTATACCCCTTAAAAATTATAACAACACTCCAAATGCAATAGTATAATGTAATTTTACGAAATAGTCAAAATCTCATCGATTTCCTCTGATTTCTCTCAAAAAAAAATTTCTTTTTCCTTTTTTTTTTTAAAAACACCTGTTTTATGCCCACGGTATTGCGGGGATTATAAATAAAAAAATTTAAATATCACTTTGTCATCTCCACAGTCAATAAAATATTACTTTCTCAGTCATTTAAAAAAAGCAATAAATTTTTTTACAAGGTGTATAGAATAAATCTAAATAAGAAACAAAAGCAAGAGAAAATGTTAGGTTATATTTAGGTGGATAAATTTGAAATCCATGAATTTTATTAGGGGTGTCAAAATCAGAAACGACCTACCAACCCGACATGGTTCAATTCGAAAAATTCAAGTTTGGGTTTGGGGTTTGGGTCATATCGAGTTGAACCTGATAACTGATCCGAAAAAGATCGAGTTAGGTTGGGTTTGGGTTGACCTGAAAATTTATTTTTTTTAAAATATATATAATTAATAAATATTACATATATTTTTATATATTGTATGCTTGAAAAAATATTTATTGTATATTTATATCATAAATTTTTATAATTTAATATTTATTTTGAACGTTTTTTTATTTTTTAAACAATTGTTTATTTGATTTAGTATTTTAAAATGTAAGGTTCAAATTTAAATAATATGTATGAGGGGTATTTTGTTATATGTGTTTAAATTAAAATATTATTTTTTGAATTATATTAATTTTCATTAATTTTTTTTTTAAAAAGCAAAATCGGGTTGCTTCGGGTTCGGGTTTGATAGTTTTTGAATAGTACTATTGCTCAACCCGACTCAACCCACCCGAATTGACATCCCTAAATTTTATTATTAACAATGAAACAATAAATAAAATCTTAAATTCATATATTACTTGTTTACACATTATTTAAATAAAATAAAATGTGTTTCAAATGCCTCGAATATTTTAATATTAGATGAACTTGAAATTTATTGTAATTAATATGAACCATTATCCGAATATACTTTTAAAGTATGATATTGCTTCTTCAAAAAAAAAAAATACTTTTGAAAATCTATAGATTTGAGATTCATATATTCAAATATAAGTCAAGTCAAATTCATTCGATTCAAACATCGCTTGAGAATGACATCCCTATAGACGCCATTATTTGTTGTTGTGTGGATTAGCATTTTCAAGTAATTTATGGACATTATAATAATATATATTTTTTTTAAAAAAAGTAGTTTATGGACATCTACTTGATGGGGGGAAAATAAAATAAAAATTATTATAAGTGAAAATTACTCGAAAAGTTATTACATGGCTAAATTATTCACAATTCAAATTCAATTCAATATTTTTCCTCAAAATCGAATTAACCTATATGAAATAATGAACCCGAATAAATACAAATTTAGGAGGTATGTTAGGCGAATTCGACATTTTCTTTATTATTTCGATTATTCTATTTTCACTAAAATTTATTTCTTACTTTATATCATAATTAGGACTTTTATCTAGTTTTTAGCTCAGAAAATTACCCATCAATCGAATTATATTTCAATAAAAAAAATTCAATATTTTAAATTTCACGATTCATTTTTCAATATTTTAAATTTCACTATTCATCATGCGTGAAACTGTTATTGATTCAACAATCTGTTCCATGAATTTCGATAGTAGAAAATACTTTTCAAGAAAATTTAATATTAATGTGCATAACATTCTATAATATGGAAAAAATTTGTGTGAGACGGTATCACGTGTCGTATTTTGTGAGATCGATCTTTTATTTGGTCATCCAATGAAAAAGTAGTACTTTTTATTGTGAATAAGGTAGAGTTGACCCGTCTCACAAGATATCTACTTATGTAATATAAATTTCAAATAATATAATATAATTTTTTTTAAAAAAAAGGCTCCAAAAACAAAGTCAAGCATCAATATTTTAATAACCTAGTTAATAATATATCTGAGCATGATTATTTACTAAGAAGATGCACTAAATTTTTGATTTGAAAATAATCTTGATCAAATATTTTTCGTTTAAAGAAGACGAGATTTAATTTCTAAAATTATTTGAAGATAATCTTGATCAAATATTTTTCGTTCAAAATTACAATTTTTTTCATAATATGACAGATGCAATGACTAAACAAAATATGGTGAACAATACATTTCCAAATATATCAAAAATAATTAATATTAAATAATAGAATCCATTATATTAGTAATATTGATACTTAATTAAATGCAAGTGAACTCAAACTCAACTTTCCTTGAAAACTAAATCCAAATTCAAAATTTCCCAATAAGAATCAATCATGGTCAGTTTGCTGCGGTTACTGACCCAACCGTCATCCACTTATCTGTATCGCTCCACGAAACCCTACGCTTTCTCCCACATTTTCTTACCAACCGCCCGGAGCTTGACGATCATGGCTTCCGCCTCCAGCGATGAGTTCGTCAGAGGGAGTATTCTGCCGAATGGGCTTGCTTTAATCACTCTTGATCGCCCCAAGGCACTGAATGCTATGAACCTAGGTTCCGGCCTCCTTAAAATATTCTTTCCTTGATGAGTAGTTCTTTGCTTAATTTAAAGTGAAATTTAATGGATGATACACTTAATTGGGTTTGTAGTTTTAAATATTCTTGTGAATCTGCTTTTTAAGTTTTTTCTAATTATTGTTTGATTGGAATTCAATGTAGATATGGATGTCAGATATAAGAGCTTTCTGGACGAATGGGAAACCGACCCTCGAGTCAAATGTGTCTTGGTCGAAAGTAGTTCGCCTCGTGCCTTTTCAGCAGGTTATGAGATTTTCACAATTTTCCTTTTATGTTTTGATGCGATAAATTCTTAGTTGCATTTAGTTTAATTTAACCAGTTAGCTTTAATTTTGTTCATTTTGTGTTGTTTGAAGGTTATATATTAGTTTTAATTTGGTATGATGTTTCAATGGAGGTTGTATTATTAGGCATTCCTTTTCGCAAGTGTTCGATATGTTTTTGAGGGTAATTCATAATGGGTCAATGCAGGAATGGATATTAAAGGTGTTGTTGCTGAAATTCGAAAGGACAAAAACACTCCTCTTACGCAGAAGGTTTTGATTGTTGTGAAATATGCCATCAGACCTGTTGATTGTTTTTTTTTTGGTTATCACATGATTGTTGATATGAATTGCTATGTAAAATTGTTGCCTTTACTTTTTTTGTTTATTCTGGTGTGAATTTATTCAATGGTGGATGATCATCTTTTTCACAAAATTGATTGTGGAAACTGGGTGTTGGATGCTATGACTTTTAGTGAACTACTTCATTTTCAGGTGGTGATGTGAAGCTGATTGCAACAAAAAATCAACTGTCTGATATGATTGAGGTCTTTTAGTGTTCATTAATCAAATAATTTTAGATTAAGAACCATATATACCTTTTAGATCAGGGAAAATGTATTTGATTTTGAATCTGATTGTTTGTGCAGTTGTCTACGACTGCTGCTAAGTAGCTTTGCACCTAGGCAACTGCTCTATACAATGACTGTCCGAGAACTGATTTTCTAAACCGACATGTTTCTTGGCTGATGCTTATTAACTGTCATATGATTGAGTGAAAATTGAATTTTAGCGTTTTTCACATTTAGTTTCGGTGGGTTTCCTTGTCTCAGGATTCGATACACAAAAAAGCGAAAATTTGATGTCTCATATGGGGCTTATAAAATTAATCAATAATCCGGTCCATCTGATACTCTATAACTTTAAATAGAATTGAGAAGGTTAATGTTCTGATTTGTGGTTTTGCTTAATCCTGACGAGGTTAACATGCTCTTTATGTTCTTATCCGTCTTCACTGTTCTCTTTTTTCTTTTGCTTCTGAGCTCTTTGTCACGAGCCCAGCTTCAATTGAGGAAGACTTAGGTCCATTGGGCCCAGATACAACAAAAGGCCCAAGCAAAATAAACAATGAGAAACCCAAAATAGTAAATGTGTATACCAGAAGGAACAAAGGGGGAACACGTGTTGTGAGAGGGGGGGGGGGGATTTAAATAACAGTTAGAAAGAGAGGAGATGACATTCAGTTATATGTTTGTTGAGTGAAAACTAGCAGTGGCTAGGGAGAGAATATTGACAGAGCTCTTGAACTCTGAGTTTCCCTTTCTTCATTCAATATAATATTTTCCTATTGTTATATCAATTCTGCAATTGTTGTGCGTGATTCTCTGAATATAACATTGGTCCGACCTGCCCGATCCGAGCGACGAACTAAGACGATGGCCAGCACCAGAACTGACGCCAAATTGGAAACAATGGAACGGTCTGTCAATGCGATGCAGGAGAGCATGGTACAAGTGCACGGACGGTTAGAGAAGCTCGATCAAACTCTCGGCAGCCTCAGTGAGCTAGGAATGTTGATGGATCAGTTGATAAAAAAACAAGGAGGGGACACTACTCACGGTCAGTTTGGCACACCAGAGAAGGAGGAGAGTGCAGGTGCCTTGGAAGGAGAAGGACGTGAAGTGATCACCGAAGAAATGAGGATAGCCTTAAGGAGGATTGAATTACCTATGTTTGAAGGAGAAGACTCGATGGGTTGGCTAGGGAAAGTAGAGCAATATTTCGATGTGCATGACACCTCGATTGGATGTAGGCTCAAATTGGCTTACATTTGTATGCAGGGAGCCACAATCCATTGGTTCCGCTGGATGAAGATGAGAATCCCCAACATGAACTGGGATCGGTTTGCTGAAGAATTAATCAAGAGGTACGGCGGGTATGAGGCTAATCCATTTGAGCTGATGGCTTTAGTGAAACAGGGACAACAGCCGATCGACGCCTATATTGAGCGCTTTGAGGTGTTGGTTGCCCAGATTGGAGACGTACAGGAAGACCAATGTCTGGGTTACTTTATGAGTGGGTTGCGGGAGGAGATTCGGAGGAGAATGATTGTTCACAATCCGAGGACGGTGGATCGTGCGATGCTACTGGCAAGGGGGTTGGAAGTTGAGTTGTTTGGGAGGGTGATGGATCGTGGTAGAAGCCGATTTGGGCTTGGCCAGGGTTTGGAACAGAAAGGGCCCTTTAATGTGAATTGGGCTACCCCGGTCCAATCCACTGAAAAGGATTCCTTTACTGGTAATCTGCAATCGCGTGTTGTCGCGAGAACGACGGGTCCAAAAGAAGGGTATCAGCACAGGCCTTTCGCTCCGACAAATTATGGAGGGGGGTCGCGATCAACATCAAGTGGGAACGGTGGGGGTACCATAAAAGCCCCGGCACCGAGAAATCGTGAAGGCAGAATTATATCGCACCAAGAATATTTGCACAGGAGAGAGAAGGGGTTGTGCTTCAAGTGTGGGGAGCCATACCACTCGTTACACAAGTGTGCGGACAAGAGCTTGAGAGTGACTGTTCTCGCTGAGGAGGATGGGGGAGAAGGAGAGGAAGAGCAGGAGGTAGCGGGAAGAGAGAGTTGCGGTATGGAGGGAGAGGTGGAAGCATGGCCGAGCGTTCCAATCACTGAGTACAATACTCTGGAACTACCATTGTACTCGGTGAGCGGAATTAATCAGCCACAAACATTAAAAATGAAAGCAAAGATAGCGGGAAGGGGAGTGGTGGTGATGGTTGACAGTGGTGCGAGCCACAACTTCATCTCGAGACAGTTGATCACAGATTTGGGAATTATGGCGGATGAGGAAGTGAGGTTTTGTGTATGTCTGGGAGATGGGGGCCAAGTTGCGTGTCAAGGATTGTGTAAGGAAGTGGAAGTAGACTTGGGGCTCTGCAAGATTCGAATTGAGGGATATGTATTTGAATTGGGTGAACTTGACCTCATTCTGGGAGTTGACTGGCTTCGAACGTTACGAGATGTCATGCTGAATTGGGCCAATATGGAAATGCGCTTTACGTGGCAGGGGCAGCTGGTGGTGTTGAAAGGAGACCCGACACTCAGTAGAGCCGTGGTATCCTTTAAATCGATTGCTAAGATGCGAAGGGTTGAATTCAGTGGGGCGGTGCTATTGAAGTGGAAAGACAATGAGCTGCACCAGCTGAGTACCGAGCAAGAGGGAACCCGTGGGGGAATTGGCACTCTCCTCTCTGAATATGGAGAGGTGTTTCAAGAACCCACAGAATTACCTCCCCGCCGACTACAAGATCATGTCATTAACATCAAGGAGGGGTGCGGCCCTGTGTCGGTGCGGCCCTATCGATACGCCCATCACCAAAAAGATGAGATAGAACGAATGGTGCGGGAGATGCTCAAATCGGGTGTCATACAACCTAGTGGCAGCCCATATTCTAGCCCTGTTATCTTAGTCAAGAAGAAAGACGGCAGTTGGCGGTTCTGTGTGGACTATAGAGCTTTGAACGAGATCACCATCTCGGATAAATACCCTATCCCAGTAGTTGAGGAGTTGTTTGATGAGTTGCACGGTGCTAAGTACTTCTCGAAGTTAGATCTCAGATCGGGGTATCATCAGATTCGGGTAAAGCGGAGGACATCCCTAAAACAGCGTTTCGAACTCACGACGGGCATTATGAATTTGTGGTGATGCCCTTTGGGTTAAAGAACGCCCCGGCCACCTTCCAAGCCACGATGAATGAGGTATTTCGACTCTATCTCAGGAAATTTGTTTTGGTTTTTTTTTGATGATATATTGATTTACAGCAAGGAGTGGGAAGAACACTTGAGGCAGGTTCAGACCGTACTCGAGGTATTGCTGCGCAACATCTGGTTTTAAATAAAAAAAGTGCCAATTCGGGTTGAATCAAGTAGGATACTTGGGACACATGATCTCTGGCCATGGAGTAATGGTGGACCCCTGAAAAGATAGCCAGTGTTGCTCACTGGCCGAGACCCAAGAATACCCGAGGCTTGAGGGGATTTCTGGGATTGACCGGATATTACAGAAGATTCATTAGGGATTATGGGAAGATTGCTAAGCCACTCACTGATCAGTTGAAGAAGGATAATTTTTCTTGGAATGACACGGCAGAAAGGGCTTTTGTCAAGCTTCAGGAGGCGCTTAGCACAGCACCTGTCCTGAACATGCCCGATTTTAACATGGAATTTACAGTAGAATGTGATGCATCAGGGGCGGGGCTAGGGGTGGTTTTGGCTCAAGCAGGCAAACCCATTGCTTACTACAGCAAAGCCCTGGCAGGTAAGGCCTTAACCAAGTCCACCTATGAACGAGAATTAATGGCCTTGGTCTCCAGCAGTACAACATTTGCGCCATTATCTTCTGGGGCGCAAATTCACAGTGGTCACGGATCATAAGCCTCTAAGGGGCCTCTTGCAGCAGCGCATTACCACACCTGACCAACAATATTGGTTGGCCAAGCTACTTGGTTATGAGTTTGAAATTAAACACAAAGCGGGGGCAGATAATGGGGCAGCTGAAGCTCTATCACGAAGGGAGGACAGAGGTGATTTGATGGCCATAACAAGGGCAGAATGGATTGAGATAGATGAGCTGAATAAAGCAGTTGGGGAGGATCAAGCGTTGAGAAAGGTCATTGAAAACATTCAAGCGGAGGATGGGGGCAGCAAACATTACACACTAGTCAACGGGTGTCTGTTGCACAAAAGCAGGTTAGTGATTCCGCGATTCTCGAAATGGGTTCCCCTGTTGCTAAGTGAGTTCCATAACACCCCAATGGGTGGTCATGCTGGGGCGTTGCGCACGTATAAAAGGGTGGCCAACAATTTCTATTGGAAGGGAATGAAGAACGACATAAGTGAGTTTGTGGCGAAGTGTACAACCTGTCAACAACAGAAATACGAGGCCACCAAACCGGCGGGATTACTACAGCCGTTGGCCCTACCAGAAGTAATTTGGGAAGACTTGGCAATGGATTTTATTACAGGGCTCCCAAAGTCACAAGGGTATGATGTGATACTAGTGGTCATTGATAGGCTGTCCAAGTTATGGGCATTTTCTGCTCTTGAAACACCCCTACAAGGCAAGTACAGTGGCTGAGGTGTTTGTCAAACAGATCGTGAAATTACACGGGGTTCCTAAGACGATTGTGAGTGACAGGGACGCTGTGTTTATGAGTCTTTTTTGGTCAGAAATCTTCAGACTCCAGGGGACTGTACTGAAAATGAGCAGTGCGTATCACCCAGAGACTGATGGGCAGAGTGAAGCGCTGAATAAATGTGTTGAGACCTACTTACGCTGCTTCTGTTCAGAGCAACCAAAAGGGTGGGCTCAGTGGCTGCATTGGGCCGAGTACTGGTACAATACTTCCTATCAAACGTCTGCTAGGATGACTCCGTTTGAAGTGGTATATGGCCGCAAACCACCAAGTATTGTGAGGTTTACTCCAGGAGAAACACGGGTAGCCGCAGTGGCACAAGCTTTGGGAGATAGAGATGAGCTTTTAAGGCAGCTCAGGTATAACCTTGAAAGAGCCCAGCAACACATGACAAAGTATGCTAACAAGAAAAGAAGAGAAGTGCACTTTCAGGAAGGGGACATGGTATATTTGAAGTTGCGTCCGCATAGGCAGAATTCAGTTTGCTCCCGAGTTGTACAGAAGCTATCAAACAGATTCTATGGGGAGTTTAAGGTCAAGAAGAAAGTGGGGTCAGTGGCTTACCGCTTGCAGCTTCCAGAAGGGTCAAGGGTGCATCCTGTTTTTCATGTTTCATGCTTAAAAAGAGCAGTCGGCAGCTCTGATATTGAGGTCAAACTACCGGAGGAGATAGACACTGATCTTCTCTCTACCTTTGAGCCTGACAGACTTCTAGCAGGAAGAACTAAAGTGATATCCGGACAGCCCTGTAAACAGATTCTCGTGAGATGGAAAGGAAGATCGGCAGATGAAGCAAAATGGGAAAACTTTGAAGATTTCCAGACGCAATTTCCTGATTTTCGCCTTGAGGACAAGGCGATTTTTGAGGAGGCCGGTATTGTCATGAGCCCAGCTTCAATTGAGGAAGACTTAGATCCATTGGGCCCAGATACAACAAAAGACCCAAGCAAAATAAACAATGAGAAACCCAAAATAATAAATGTGTATACAAGAAGGAACAAAGGGGGAACACGTGTTGTGAGAGGGGGGGGGGGGGGATTTAAATAGCAGTTAGAAAGAGAGGAGAGGACATTCAGTTATATGTTTGCTGAGTGAAAACTAGCAGTGGCTAGGGAGAGAATATGGTACAGAGCTCTTGAACTCTGAGTTTCTCTTTCTTCATTCAATATAATATTTTCCTATTGTTCTATCAATTCTGCAATTGTTGTGCGTGATTCTCTGAATATAACACTCTTTCAGTATTTTATGGTTCTTGCATTTTCTCGGAAGACTAACAGAAGATGAAATTAATCCCTTCTCGACAACCAAAGCACCTACTCTTTAAATAGTCACAATTCTTGAGCAAGGTTGTAAATGGCGGGAGGCGGTGGCGGGGCGGTCGGTGACCGCCTACCGCCTCGGCCGCCTGGGCGGTGCCCAGGCGGTGCTAAGGCGGTTGGATTTTTTTAAGTAATTTTTTCTAGATAATTATGCAATATTATCATTTTTATGTAAAATGTGGAATTAAATAATGTTTAAGCAAAAAATATAATATAATCTAGATAATGTGCAATTAATAAAGATTCATCATTATATTAATGTTATTATGCTAACGAAGTAATATATTTTTTTTTTACCAAAAAACTAAGTTTAAATTTTCAAAGTTTCAATCAATTATCCATCATTAGAACAAGTAGTAGACTAAACATAACTAATCTTCCAAATCATCTACATATGCACCGTCTACTACATCCATGATCCTCTCATCATCGGACTCAATCAACATTTTCTTCATTCTCCTCCTCCGATGTTTCTAAATATTCATTAAGTTCTCTAATGAGGATGTTCCTTGCACTCCTCCTTAGATGTAGCACTTCATCCACTCCGGAGGCCTCCACTACCATTCTCCAAGTAAGACCTTTAAATAGTCCTAATATTTAAAATTAGTTGACTTTGACTTGTTTTTTAAAATTGTTGACTAAGTTTTAAAAATCGTTGACTAGGTTTTTAAAATTGTTGACTACTGTCGCCCGCTTGCTCGCCGCCTCGCCCGCCTCGACCGCCTGTTCCCCGTCTCGACCCGCCTACTCGCCGCCTCGACCCGCCTCGACACCCCTCAACCCGCCTCATGCATAGGCGGTGCGGTCGAGGGCCGCCTACCGCCTGGGCACCGCCTAGGCGGCCGCCTCGACCGCCATTTAGAACACTGTTCTTGAGTGTCATTCATGGCCAAGGAACAGTATATGAATTATGTCCAATAATCCATTCATACTAATGCCTAATTAACTCGGATCTATGCTTGACATTTTTTGCTGCCAATTGAACTTAAAATCCATGGAATTTGTTTTTGAATATATGATGTTCAACTCCAAGGGTGCAAGTAATCAGTAATTGCCGCCGACATCGTTGACCCTAAATTTGCTGTCCATGAAATAATTCAGCTTTTTGTGAAATAAATCTATGGACTTAATTGGGACTTTGCTGCCTTGTGTGACAGAGCTACTTTTTCTCTGGATGCATGTGACATAAGTGATCCTCTTACTTCTATTGCAATTGTTTCTTCATACAATCAGCAGAAATTAAATTTCTCACCATTGCAAGTAATTCTTAGGTGTTCACTGCTGAATATGCCCTAATATGCAAAATTTTTGAGTACAAAAAGCCTTATATTTGCTTCATGGATGGCATAACAATGGGATTTGGCATTGGACTATCCGGTCATGGTCGTTACAGGCTCATCACTGAGGTAAATAATCTTCTACTCCAGTTTACTTTTGGAGATGCGTCTTAGTGGGACATTGCATTTACTTTCTAAAAATAATTTCTAAATATTATGTCAGAAAACTGTCCTTGCTATGCCAGAGAATGGCATTGGATTGTTTCCTGATGTTGGTTTTGCATATATAGCTGGAAAAAGTCCAGGGGAAGGAGCAGTAGGTGAGCTTTTTGTTGTTCAGTTTGTTCATATCTTGCTTGCTTATTTCTATATTGTTCTACATTTTTGTAGCTTGTAGATGTAGATACATAGTACCTTAATAAAATATTGTTACAGATGACAGTCAACTTGTAGATTTGGATTTAAATTCCTTGAAAGTAAGCCTTTCTTTACTCTGCTCTTTTGGTCGAATAGTATTTACAAACATTTGAAATCCCATCAAATTGGCTAACGATTGAGCTCATTCAGATCATGCAAGTTTGGGGCAAATGCAAATCACTAGTTGATGCCCTTTTGTTTTCTTACATTGAAAGAGTAGTTGTCAGTAATAAATACCGAAAATAAATATATACTAACTTTTTGTTTATTTTATTAATAATTGTAAAATCCACTAAGACCTTGATATGCAATTCTTGTTTTATTCAATAATTATAGTGATAATATATAAATAAACTATACAAATTGAGTACAAATATTTAAAAATATTCCCTTACAAATAACTTTAAAATAGGTGTTTTATTGATCAAATAAGTAATTCCAAACTTATGTTAAGTACTGATTATTTTTATGAATAAATGATAGATGTTAGTTGCAATATTGATTATTAGTTTTAATTGTAGCAATGGCCAGTGAGTATTGTTTATACATTTAGGCACCGCTTGGTGCGTAAGATAAAGCATTGATTGATACTTATTCTTGCTTTGTCCGTTGACTAACTTAAGTTCTACAAATGATTAGTGTCGTTTATTATTGTTTTATCCAAGTATATTTATTTATCATTCACCATCTCATCTTTGAGCCAAGTTGTGCCTTAGGTATACTTGAGGTTATATTGACTCGTGCATTGTTAATCAATAAATAATGTTTATTACATACTTATGTAACATTTACTATTTCTTTTAGTACTTGTAGATTCCTGAATAAGATAAACACGTTAATAACCATTCGCACACACACACACAGCTATGCTATGAGATAGGTTATACCTATATTACAATCTTTGGCACTTTTATGATACCGTGTATTTCAATGTACTCTGCATGAATGATAAGAGTGTTTTATCTATCTTCCCTTCTTGTCTGGTGATAAGGTTGCATGTTTTTTTCAATTCAAAACCATTGAGCAACTGGTGGTTGAGGTAGAACCTAAGGTGTAAATTAATGTATACAAGCCAAAAATATGTGGTTGCACTTAACTCTGGAAAAACAAGAATTGACCAACTTTGTTACATGTATTTTGAAGATTTCACAAATTGAAGGGATAAAGTTTACATTTTGACTTTTTTCCCTAGTACAAAAATCATTACTAATTTAGAGCTTGAATGCCTCAAAGCACTTGCGGGAATTTGTGATAGTTAATGCAGATTCCATAACAAGCATCAATGTTTCGAAAAGTGGTTTGTTTCTTAGTTGTTGATATTTTAACTGCTTACTTAAACTTTCATCTGAGGGCTATTGTTGTAGATTCAGTCACTGAAAATGGTAGATTCAGGACAAAATTTGTTTACTTCCTAAAACCAGCTGATTCTCATATCTTCTGGATACAAAATACAAGTATCAACTTTAACTCAAATATATGACTTTTTCGTCATTGAGTTTTCTTATAAAAATCTGCAAGCACGAGGCCTCCCCCTCATCAGAATTCCTAGCGAACAGTCCAACTAATACTGATTTGTCTGACACCTGAGTGTTTGTTTATTCTTGCGATTGGTGTTTTGTAGCCACACCAAATGTTGGTTAGTATTTTCCTAAAGGAAAGAGAATGATGATTCTGTCCATAACAATTTGCATTTCATCCAACAGGTTTTTCTCATTTTTTTTGTTTGCAGGGGCATACCTTGGATTGACAGGAAGTAGGATATCAACTCCAGCAGACGCTCTATATGTTGGTCTGGGAACACATTATGTTCCTTCTGGGAGCTTGGGTGCATTGAAGGATGATCTGTTGACGACCACCTTGTATGTTTTTTAACTATTTTATTTACATCTTTGTTCAGAACATGCGTAATTTTTTTCTTCAAATTAATTTAACTACTTATATCTAATCATCTCCAATTTCGATGCCTTTCTGCACTTAAATTGATTATTCCTCTGCAATCGTGTTGTAATATTTTAAAGGAAGTGTATTTTTCCTTACAGAGTTGATTAATTTCTTCATTACTGAGAGACTTTCAAATTTATTTTAATGTAGTTCTAGGGATCCTGATGAGAACATTAAAGAATTATTGGAAAAGTACAGCCGAAAGCCTCAGTATGAACCTCGTTTGAAGTTGCTTTTACCTTGGATAATTCCAACCTTTGGAAGTAACAAGTCTATAAAGGAGGTTATGGTTGAGCTAGAAAATCATCAGCTTAGTGGTGATACCCTTGGTGAGATTCTGATATTAGCTCTCCTTTTGGTCTTCCTTTTTATGAGGTTTGAATAGTTAATCTGCTGCTTTATTTCTGATTCTTCACACTGATTTCCCTCGATTTATTCGCAGTGGCTGACTGGGCAAAGGATGCGTTGCAAGGGCTTAGGAAGGGGGGCCCCCTTCTCCCTCAGTCTTACCCAAAAACATTTCTCAAGAGTTGCCTCTGCTCAAGGAAAGAGTGATGATGATTTGTCTAAGGTGATGACTCTAGCTTCTCATGCTCGCCTTTTTCCCACAGCCTCTCTCTTGCTGGGGGATACCGCCTTTTTTTCTCATGTTCTCGCTTTGACTTTTTTCCCTGGAATATGCTCCAGCTGACTGGTGTGATGAAAGATGAATATCGCATTGCTTTAAGGTCTTCTCTACGAAATGATTTTGCGGAAGGTGTTCGGGCTGTCTTAGTGGACAAAGATCAGGTTATTACTTCGATTGAGTATCTGTATATATTCAAGTAATTTCGACAGATTTTCTTTGATCGAATTTGTTATTGAAGCCCCAAGAAACATTTTGCAGTTACTTTTTCAACACGTCAGGTTTTTGTTCATGCTTTCGTTACTCAAAGTTTATCAACGATCACTACCTTCCCTTGTCGGTAGTACTCCAGTGGACTATTTTTGGAAGTTAGAACAAGATTCTCTTATTTGAAATTATTAAGAATGTAGCTCAACTTCTTCATTCCATACTTTGGAAATCACTGCAGAAATGTGGTCCATGAATTCTGGTTTTCTGTCAGCTTCCTTAATTTCTATTGTTTGCTTCTTCATTAGAACCCGAAATGGAGTCCATCAAGCTTGGAAGAGGTGAATAGCAGTGAGCTAGATGCTCTTTTTGAACCCTTGGGCCCAGAAGTTGGAGAATTGAATGTTTAAATTTGGGTCTTTATATTTGATAGAATAAATAAATTACTGATATGCAGCTGCTAAAAATGCTTTTGCTTTTATTAGATCTTGTATTTTAGGAATGTTGTTCTCCTGTTGTCTGCATCGTAACTAGTGATAAAAAAGAACCATATTTATTCTGAAATACTCTCTCTCGTTCCAATTACATAGTCCATTTTGTTTTTTTCACATGTAAAGAAAATTAATTATATAGACAAATTTCCTAATATACTCTTATTTAATGATATTAGAAAAACGAATTATACTTACCAATAATGAAAGTTGAATGCAATTATACACATTAAATATTGTATGTTAGTTAAAAGATTCATTAAAAATGGAAAGTGAACTATATATTTGAGATAAACGAAAAAAAAAGTGCACTATATAATTGGGAGGGAGGGGTGATATTTTTTAATTCATAAAATGATATAGTAAATATTTTTCTACCCATCCTTTTGTATGCTTGTAATTTTAATTGAGATTGCTGTTTGTCGGGAGTCCACATTTAGAACAGCACAATCAAATTTTTGGATACTTTCCCTTAAATAGATAATATATGGAGGATTAATAAAATTTAGGGATGACAATGAATCGGATTCGAGTAAGATTTTTTATCCTCAGTCTACATATCTATTTGTTATATTCAACTTCGTTCTCATACTTGTCAGATTATTAGATATTCGTATACTACCCAAATATTTATCACATACAATTGTATTTTCTCAAATTTAAATTATTTCGATGAAGTAGGGATATTTATCAAATTCTTAATAAAGCAATAGGAAAAAATTAGAAAGTTAAACATAATAGAATAATAACAAACTATTATAGTTTATCACAACTTCATTATCCTACAAAAATCACATCATTTTTTATATGAATTTTTTTTATTTCATCCAACTATCATCATTCAACAAAAGAAAACTAAAATTAATATATATGTATGTATTATAACATATATTATAATTCAATCAGGTATCAATCTGTACGAGTAAGATTCTACCAGATTCCAGACTCGTCTCCATCTCCGAACCCGAAAATGCTCATAACTGGTTATTTAATCAAGTCCAAAAAGTTCTTCCATACATTCTATATTCGAATCAAGTATCGGATCCTCTAATGGGTTAGAAAAAAATTGTCGCAAGAAATTATTTTTTAAATAATTATTATGAAAGTTAAAACGAGAGTTAATTTTTTGATTAAATATTTGTGTTCTGTAGATTCAAACGTGATCAATTATTGTAAGCATAATTTTGAAAAGGTGGTTGTCTTGTCTTGTCTTGTCTCGAAGTATAATGTTGCTAGTAATCAAATCTTTTAAATTCGTAAGTTGTTAATATTTCACATCAGTATGATAAGAGATTATACGATACAATTGAGCATCTTCCACACACAAATATCCAACTCGAAATCTAACATTATCTCGTATTTGTTTCAGAATAAATCTCTGTTGTACCTTTCAAATCAACTACATTTCATAATTGTTTACAAGATTAAAAATGATCACAAATTTTTTAATTTATATTTTAGCATTACAATCACAATCACCACACAACGCCTCACACTCAAATAAAAGAAGTGACTGACAAGGTAATAAATCAACTGAGTTCAACTGGAACCAAAATTAAAAAAGCCGACATCGGGCAAAATATGACCAACCAAAAGCACATCCGAATCAGTAACAAGTACATTATGATCCTCCGTTTATCTTGATTATGAGCATGTGTGCTTACAGATCTTACCCAGTGTCTGAAGATTCATCTCCACTCTCTCTTACACTCTCTTGATTATGTCTCCGTCTTCTAACATAGAGCCTTGGATAACTTTGCCCACTTTCTGAAGATCCAACCGCGTTTCTGGAATCATGTGCCACTGTTTCTTGATTATGTAGTCGTCTCCTAACATAGAACCTTGGAGAACTTCGCCCAGTTCCGGAAGATTCAATCTCATTGTTTCTGGAATCATGTGCTGTGTTCTCTTGATTATTCAAACGTCTCCTAACATACCGCCTTGGAAGAATTCGTCCGACGCGGGAAGATTCGATATCACTCTCTCTGGAATCAACTGTACCATCAGCAGTAGTCTCACCCCAAAGCCTTCTTGATGACCTTCTTCTTCTTACAGCCAATTGAGAGTGGGCTGTTGAAGAACTTGGTGGCCGCGAAAATCTGACAAGAAAAAAGACAGTCAGCCAACCACCGTCATCGATGGTCAAAGTTCTTCCATCTGCCATATCTTCTCCAATTGAAGACTGAAGGGTACTAATTAAATCCCCCAGATCCCTCTGCCGCTCTAATCTTCTCCAGTTACGCTGCCTTTCTGGATCAGCGTCTGTGGGCCTCACGAGGGGATGCACCAATCTTGCATGCTTCCTCAGATCATGGTATGATCCACTGAAAACACAAGTCTCACATGCACAACTTCTCGACTTGGAATTCATGTATCGACGGGCAGATTCCATTACAGTCCAACCAGTTATTAGTCCTCTGCAAAGAGGACACACAAGCTTTGGCTTTACTGGGTTCTCTATGGGTACATCGCCTACCAACAATAATTCTTCTGGACTACTTTCCAAATCAGACACAGGCGAGGGTGGCGCAGCAGTCGCCAAGGGTGACGCAGAGTTTGGCACATCATCTGGTGTCTGTGACACATCTGAGGCTTCAGCAAATGACTTCTGGAATTGGTCAAAACAATTTGAGTGGCGGTAACTCGTGTCACACATGAAAGGGTGGCAACCATTCTCATGTGACGAACATATAAGAAGAATGGCGTTGTGCGGATGCTCCATACAGACCGGACAACGTGTATTTTCCCATTCTCTAATACTTTCTGCATTCTCTTCTAGAAGGCTTGTACAACTAGAGCGGTAGGGGTATGGAGATAGCGTTGACCGATCGAAGGACAAAGAGCGGCCTCTTCTCTCTTTAGGCATGGTCAGATGACAATAGAAATAGAGATGCAGAAAGTATTTTCACCCAAAAAATGAACTACACGACCAAAAAACAATCGAGAATAAGCAAAAGGTTGCATAAACAATTGTGCACAAGTAAATACTTGCACCAAAAACAACGCACCACATCTGCAGGATTTAAAAAAAACCGGCATTGTTGTATTAAAGAAAACAAATTTAAAAGAATAAGGCTATTTTATTCACTAGATCAAATACGGACACTCTCCATTTTCCATTTTTGCACCGACATACATCGGTTTGGTAAATCCGGAAGGTTCAGCACCATAATATATACAAAAAAAAGAACAGTTGAGACTAGAGGCATGAAGTCCTAAAGTTCTTTAATGAACAAAACATCAATCTGAGAAATTTTTTGAAGGAATCTTGGAAACAAAACCCATATTCGACAATGAAGTTTGATAACATTTTCATGATATGTCTCGTTCATTGACCTGAACAAAAACAAAAGGGTACTCAGGACTACCTTTACAAATAGTATGTTAAGATTGGAACTTGAACCTAACTGAACCCCAAAAGCTAGCTCAAGGGGGGAGGATTGTCCAAGCCCATACATACAACTCTCAGTTATTAAATACCACCAATGTGGGACAACTAACACACACCCCTCACTCCCAGAAATAAACATCTGGAGCGTGAAATTTACCAATGACCCAATTATGGACAGAACGGGTGTCCCAACTATAGGCAAACACACCCCTCTCATATCCAGGAATGAACATCTGGAGCGTGGAGTTTACAAATGACCCAATTATGGGCAGAACGGTTGGTCCAACACAACGGTGGAACCTGAGCTCTGATACCATGTTAAAATTGGAACTTGGACCTAACTCAACCCCAAAAGCTAGCTCAAGGGGGGAGGATTGTCCAAGTCCATATATACAACTCTCAGGTTATTTATCCAACCGATGTGTGACAATTAACACACCCCTTTCACGCACAGGAATAAACATCTGTAGCGTGGAGTTTACAAATGACCCAATTATGGGCAGAACAGGTGGACTAATTATAGGCAGTCCAACACATAACGGTGGAACCCGGGCTCTGATACCATGTTAAGATCAGAACTTGGACCTAACTCAACCCCAAAAACAAGCTCAAGGGGGGAGGATTGTCCAATCCCATATATACATGTATTAAATACCACCGACGAGGGACAACTAACAAAAATAAAGCACGTGGATCTTTATGTCTCTTTTTGTCTTTACTTTGGTTACTTCCTTGATACCAAGACATGTTGAAAACACAAAAAATAAGAACCCCAGAGCGCGAAGCACGATTTTCTTATCCAGTTTTGGCTGCCAATATAGACAGCGTAAGAACGCATTCATCGACCTCATTATGTTAAAGAACTAAAGTCACGTCCATTCTAACTTTTGGGCAACCAATTTAAACAGCAACTTAAAGTGAGATCATATTTCTTTTCAATGCATCCAACTAAGTTATGGTTTTCTATTTTAATTTCAAATAAACATGTTCACATTTTCTTACAACTCTTTTCCTCCCTCCGTCTGATCTCTAATTAAATTTATAAAAACATTTCAAATAAATTTGGTATTCATCAATCATGTATCTAAAAACAGTCACACGGTCTTGATCTCAAAACTTCACCTTTTCGCAATTACCAAAAGTTTCTCCAAAATTCCAAATGAACAACTAAAAGAAAATAAAAGGGTAAAACAAAGGCCAGTAAACGACAATAGGAGAAACCAGGCCACGATAAAAGGGACACAACTAAAGATCAAGTTAACCCAGATAAAGTAAGAGCAAAGCAAAGAAAAATTACAGCATATACATCCCATCATTCAATCCCAAATCCCTCAACCTCTGGAAAAACCTTTTCAGCTAACATACACACTCATCCATTACAACCAAGCCCATACAACAGAAAATTTCACTAATACAAAAACCTGCCAAATCCAACCACAAGCAGACCACAACAATGGAAATCATTTCAAGGAAATCAGCCTAAAAATTTCAAATAAAAAGGTGCTGGTAAAAAAAGAAGCTGAAACTCAAGTACTGCAGATCCAAAAAAAAATACTAAAGTACCCAGTTCAAATCAAACACAAATCGATTAAAAAAAATTACCACAGGCTCAAGAACTCGATCTTTCAAGATGAAAAATCTCTACCGTCGAATCTTAATTATTGAAAAAATAAAGAATCACCGGACGAACCCTAAAATCGAGAGGAAGAGTTGTACTGGCGGCGAATCATGCCATTATTCAAAACTAGGGGAAGAGAGTAAAAGGCGAAGGGGCTGGAATTTATATGCCCATTTGGTGTGTGCTGATGTTTAGGCTTCTTGTACCATAAACGAAGTCGGCGTAGTAAATATTAAATAATATTTTTTTTATAAATTTAACGAAGTCTATTCAATTCAGAGTATTCATAATTTTTATAAAATCTCACACATTTATAAATAGATTTACGTGGATCATATAAACTTTTTTGTAAGTTATGTAGATTCATATAAACTTTTTTGTAAGATTTTATGAACTTCTGCGAATTTTTTTTATAAAACTATATAAATTTTGTACTTAATTATAACATATTATTTTTTTTAATTTATTTGAACCAATAATTAATTGACATATATAATATATTCAATTTACAATAGTTTTTCAATATTTATATTAATAAATAAATTTACTTATTTAAAAGTTGAATCATTTAATCTTTACATGTGTATATAAGTGAGTTTATATGCATGTGTATAAATTTTGAGTGTATCTCATGTGAGACCGTCTCACGGATCTTAATCTGTGAGACGGGTCAACCCTACCCATATTCACAATAAAAAGTAATAATCTTAGCATAAAAAGTAATACTTTTTCATGGATGACCCAAATAAGAGATCCGTCTCACGAATACGACCCGTGAGACCGTCTCCCACAAGTTTTTGCCATAAATTTTTTTAAAAAACACAATTGATTAATATGTAACCTTATTTTTGAATTGATAATATACACACGAAAAAATATTATTTAGTATTGTGAGGATATAATTTTATATAAAAATATCATAGCTTACATATTAATTTAAAATGCTAAAAAAAATTAAAAAAAATCATGTGTTGCAAAGCTATTCAATTATTAAGAATTAATCGACATTTTTTGGTCATTTTTTATTATTATTGAATATTAAATTAATTTGTATAAATCATAAAATAAAAATCACAAAATAAATTCTAAAATTCAAAATTTCACATGATATTAAAATAAAAAAGTATTAAATGAACTATCAGCCAAAAAAATAAAAGATTTGAAAAGAAAAGATGAAAATATATGTAGATATACATATCGAAAATTTGAAAGAGTGATAGAGATAGATGAGAGAGGAGAAGATAAGAAGAGAGATGATGTGAAGCAATAGAGAGAAATAAATAGCTTGTGTATGAGTTAGAAGTTTTAAAAATCCATCCAAATCTCTGGTTTGAACCAAATACAATTTTTGACAATTTATAGTTATACTTTAGGCTTTAATATTTGTATGTTAATGAATTCGATGAAGTTATTAAAAGTCTATTGAAAATTTGAATATCTATAGACTTTTATAGAGTTTTTAAAAGTCAATATTGAATAACACTTTACTTTTTAAAATTTTATGAAAGTATATTTTGAATACAACTAGATTTTTATAGAGTATGTAAAAGTTTTAATTGAATACATCTAGACTTTTAAAATCTACAAAAGTCATTAAAATTCAATAACTCTCTTAGGCCATCTCCAATCCATATCCTCTATTTTTCATCTTATATCCTCCAAAATAGAGATCCATGATCTCTATTTTCAAAAACATTCTCCAACCCATATCCTCTAAATATTACTAAATACTCCATTTCTTTAATTTATTTCATTTTCAACCCATATCTTCTAAATATTGCCAAATACTTTCTTTTTCTTTAACTTATTTCATTTTTGAATACACATACATACACATATAATTAATTAATTTCATAATATATTATTTAACTAAACTTAATTAATTCGCTAAATATATATCATTAAATTGTTCATTAGTTCCATTTGGTAATTATTATAAATAATAAATTATAATTAATTCATTAAAAAATTAAAATATCTATTTTGTAATTATCTTTCACCCCTTTTCAATCCTCTATATGAACAGTGATACTCCATAAATAGAGGATAATCTAAAATGGAATAAACAAACAGAGCACGGTTGGAGAAGATTTCATCCTCATAATGGAGGAATCTTCCATTATGGAGTACGGTTGGAGATGCCCTTATATTGAATACGGGGGGATTTTTCAAAATCTAAAATGTTGTTGCCACTATAATGACAATGAGACGGAGAGGTACAAAGATGTCTTCACAATCCTTATTTTTTTGCTAATTGAGAATTTCTCATTTAATCTGGAGATCTCATACCCAGTTTTATATAATTGGTCTGAAAATTCTCATATCAACTTCGTGGACGTTAAATAATCATCTTAATCCTCATCATCATTTCAAATAATCTAGAAATAGTAATGAGATGGGCCGGATTTGTCATCATCATCACCGACTTAACATGAATTAAATCAATGTCATCATCTCCGCTTCAAATATCAGTTGAATTAAAAAAAAACAAATATTCAAATTAATTTAAAAAATATTGATACAGTAGTCCAATTACATATATAAATAATAATATTACTTAAAAATACAAGCTTTTCAACTAATGATTTTAAAAAACTAAAAAGAAGAAATCACATAATTATTATGAGGTGTGGAGTTTGATCATTAACGAGATTTGAATGTTATGAATTTAAGTAATATTTATGGTTAATTGTTAGGAAAAATAAATATTATTAGTAATAGTAATCATATTATTAATGTAGATTTTGGGACGAGTTTGGGATCCGATTTGCTTTTCAATCCCCAAACCCACCCCATTTTTGGTTCCTAAAACCACGGGGCGGTGCACTGGATGAAGGGATAGTTCTTAGGTTTCCGTCATTTACAAAAAGCTCAACCCAAACCACGAGCCTCACACAGTGCCATGGACGGGGAGTGCAAATGGCCCAAATACCCATCATTTATTGAAGAAAACTCTGGATAAATTAGTTTAAATAAAAACTAGAGAAATGAAATAATTTTGGCAAAAATTTGTGTGGATCGTCTCACGGGTCGTATTTTGTGAGACGGATCTCTTATTTGGATTATCCATGAAAAAATATTACTTTTTATGTTAAGAATATTACTTTTTATTGTGAATATCAGTAGGAATGACTCGTCTCACAGATAAACATTCGTGAAATCGTCTCACAAAAGACTTACTCAATAATTTTTATACATGTTTATGTTAGGTTAGTTTTCAAAAAAAAATAACAATAATCATCTTCAGAATAATCATGATAACTAACCTAAACAAGTATAAAAATTAATATTCTGGAACACGATTTGTGCATTTTAATAATATAATAATACAAGAATGATGAATTAAATAATATTTAAAAAAAAAACTGAGTATGCAGTCACAAGGAAGCAACTGTTGCTCATAGTACAGCGGAATGAGAATTGAATAATTTTTAAAATTGCATGACTTTCATGTTAATAAGAGCAGGGTTGGTTTGGGTATTTCTACAAAATAAACTAATTTTTTATTTCACGTTCAAATCATATCAAACACAATATATTTTATCTCATTATAATTTTTATCTGTTTCTGTGAACTTCAATAAATTGCAGTGCCTCCACGAGTAAATAATATCCGGTCTGAAAACGTTTCTTGTGTGGATCATATAAGTACCCAGCATGAGCATAACCAATTATACTTTGATTGGTATCATTCGAATACAAAAGTCCTAAATATGTCGTTCCTCGTAAATAACGGAATATATTTTTAATTACGTTCCAGTGTCTCTTTGTTGGATATGAGTTAAATATTGCCAATAAATTTACAAAGAAAGATATATTAGGTCTTGTACAATTTGTAAGATACATAAGGGCACCAACACCACTCAGTTATGATACTTCTGGATCGAGAACAACTTCATCCTCTTCACATGGACGGAATGGATCTTTTTCTATGTTTAATGATCTAACAACCATTGAAACACTCAAAGGATTTGATTTATCCATAATAAACGTATAAGGATATATTCTATATAATTTAACTGTTAAACAAATATTTCACATGCTTTTTGTTCAATTTGCAAATTCTTTGTTTTTTCAAGATCTTTCATTTCAAATTCTTCTTTCCAAATACAACACAACTTTTCAATTTCCTTATTCGTTCCAATAATGTTTAAATCGTCAACATATACAACCATAATTACGCATCTGGATGTTGTTTTCTTGATGAAAACGCAATGGCCTATTGAATTGTATACATATCTATTTTTCATCAAGTGTTCACTTAGCCGATTATACCACATTCGGCAAGATTGCTTTAGCACCTATACAATGATCTTTGCAATTTCACAGACTAAAATTCTTTGGGTTCTGAAATTTTTGCTTCAGGTGTAAGGAATATAGGTCCAAAAATGTTACGCTTATTTAGCGAATCCAATTCAACCTGAATGACGTCTTTCCATTTTATCCAGTTATGTTGATTTTTACATTCACCAAAAGATTTTGGTTCATGATCTTCATTGTCATTTATGATGTCAAATGCTACATTGTAAGAAAATATTTCGTCAATTTCTTTTATATCTTTTCAGTTCCATATTTTTCCAGTATTAATATAATTGATATAGATTTCACGATTCTCATCGGTTTGTGGTTCTAAAAGAACATTTTCATCATCATGTATTTCTGTCTGAATATCACTCTCTATTTTGTGATCATCGTGTTTTTATATGCATTTTCTTTTTCGAGGATTTTTATTCTTGGAACCGATTGGCCTTCCATGTTTCAATCGTTTTATGACATCATGAGTGTCTTCAATTTGTTTCTTTGGAATTTCAATTCGAGCAGGGACATTTACAACATGTATTTATGATTCAGCTACCCCCTTTGTGTCTGCAATGCATATGGTATTTGATTTGATATTCTTTGCAAGTGTACAATTTACTGTACATCTTTTTCACATTGTTTAGTTCTTGGATCTAGATGTAACAATGATGATGTATACCATATTATTTTCTTTTTGATGTATTTATTTTCTCCCCTAACATTGGGAAGATTTTTTCATTAAATGTCAATCAGCAAAACATGTTGTAAACACGTCCCCTGTTTGAGGCTCAAGATATCGAACTATTGATGGGCTACCATAACCGATATAAATTCCGATCACTTTTTAATCTCCCATTTTTGTTCGTTGAGGCGGTGCAATAGACACATATACCATATATCCAAAAATTCTCAGATGAGAAATGTCTGGTTATTTATCAAATATAAGTTGCAATGGAGAGTATTTATGATATGCACTTGGTCTGATTCGAATTAATGCAACATCATGTAAAATTATATGTCTCCATATAGAAATAGAGAATTTTGTTTTCATAATTATTGGTCTAGAAACCAGTTGTAGACGTTTAATCAATGATTCAGCTAATTTTGTGTATGTAAATGAGCAACAAGATGCTCAAAAGTGATTTCCATTGACATATAATAATCTAATTGAAAGTTTGGAAGTAAATTCACAAGAAATATCAAGTCTGATTTTATTGATCGTATAATTGAAAAATTAATTCCGCAATTTATTATTTAAACAACTAATATTGCAAATGCCACATTCCGGGTTGATAATAAAAATACATATGACCATCTGTTTGAGACATCGATCAATACCATAAAATATCTAAGTGGTCCACTTGGTGGATGAATTGGCCACTAATATCACTCTGAATATGTTCAAGAAACATGAATGATTCAGTTTGGGGTTGTAACGTCCAAAAGTCAACCTACGTCAACCACATGCATGTAAATGATTTAAATTGCTTAATTGTTTTATTTAAATGATTTTAAATACTTATTTGATGTATATTATATGATTTAAGGTCTAATTGTATGATTAGATTGCATTATTTCATGAGAAATTGAAAATTTTATCTGTATATTAAATAATAGGCTGGGGAAAGGAAACCTGAGACGACCAAAATAAAATCTATTTTTCAATAAATATTTTCAAAGCTTATTAATATGATTCAATTTTCTAAAAATAATATAGTCTAAATTATTTTACGAGACAAGCTCGATTATATCCGAGAAATAGGTTTTGGGCAAACGAGAGATTTTTAAAGGACCAAAATTATTATTTTTGAATACTAATTTTTATAAAATTTTAATTTTTAATTAAATATGTGTTATTGAGCCTAATTTACCTAAGATTAGTAGGCTTAATTGCTCCTAAACTCAAAGGCTCAAAATATAAGCTCATTATCATGCAAATTTGAAATCCATAAAATAGAAACCTAGTATCTTCCTAAGCCTCATTCAGCCGAAACTTCACATACACTTCACACACCATATTTCAAAAATTTGAGGAGGAAAAAACAAGAAGTCTTCGCACCCCATGCCAACGATCATATATTCGAGCGTTCTAAAACGTAAAAGCACGCTTCTAAACTTCTTTGACGCACCATTCAAATCATATTATGTTTATTTATTTATTTGTACATGAAAAATATTGAAACATGAACCATTTAATGATAGAACAAAAATTTTCAACGTTTTGATGATTTTACGCTGGATTAAAAAACTTTATGAATTCTAAGAACACACTGCCATTAGGAATGTTTAAGGGACGTGAAAAAGGGACATTAGGGGACTAGATAAAGGCTGGACGAGAACAAGAAGGGCCGTGCGTGGTTAGGGTCAAAAAGCTAGGGTTTATGGGTCTTCTCATGGGGTAAGAGTAAGGGCTCGGCCATGAGGTAGGCTGTACCAGGGCTCTACCAGGCTTGGTTTCGGTCCTATGCAGGCAGTGTTCAAGGGCTAGGAAGAGTCCTAGCAGGGGCTAGACTCTTGGTTGCACGAGGAAGCACTAGGCACAAGGGCCACATGCATTGGAAGAGATGCGCAGCGTGGTGGCAGCTACGTGTGGCTCAGGGCTGTCGTGACGTGGTCAAGAGGGTACTGTAGGTTGTTCCAAGGATGGCTAAGTGTGTGTGGGGTCGCTGGCTGGAGAATTAGGAGAATCCTTGTATGGCTAGGATTCTAGGAAATCAACGAAGGGCGCGGCTGAGGTTCATGCACAAGGGCGAGTTTCATGCGTGGGCTGGGGCTGGTGTGCTGGTGCAGGAGAGTTCAACAAGGGTCCGGGAGGGTCAGGGTTTGGTCTGGGCCAAGGTGGCTCGGCCATGGCTCAATGGAAGTGGTGAGTGGCTTAATAAATATAGGCTAGGGTTCGAACATGGCTAGGGGAAAGAAATGGTTCGAACCATGGTCCACGGGGGTCAATTCATGGTTCACGAGGGTAGTTTAGGTATGAAAAGTTTATGCTTAATGTTTGATAAGAAAAGATTAAGCTTTGAATTAATTCGGGATTTAAATGCTTAATGATTTATTAATTAAGGAGTTAAATAAAAAATCTCGAGTTTACGTTAAATAAAAATATGAGAAGTCAAATTTAAGCTTAAATAATTATTTGGGATAGTCTCGAGTCAACAAAAGTGAGAAAAGGTCAAAATTGAAAACTTTTGAGTCCAATGACAAAACCGTCATTTTACATCTGGTAGTACAAAAAGGGTTGGAAGTGTCCCGAAGAATCATAACGCATGTTAAATGATATTTTAAATGGTTACGATGAAAATAAGAGATTTTATGATTTATGATAAAGTTTTACAATTTTTATTGTTAAAATGTTATTTTACGAATTTCAAAAGGACGCGATATTTTATGATTAAAAAGGAAAAAAAATTGAAGGATGTGAATTGACTGTGATAAAAAGGATATGATATATGATTCTTGGGAATATCGTGAGGGAGAAGGCCCTAGAGGAAGCCCGTTTACGGGAAAAGGCCCCAGAGAGATCCCAACGATCGTATTTCCATTTTACGTCGGTGCCTAGCGCCCGTCCCAATGCGCAATTATGAGCTAAGACTGATTAGTCGACCAGAGGATACTTCTTGTAACTTTCAAAGATCAAACTTCGCCCAAAATGATAACAATGGAAAGCTTTATGATTTGACGATTTATGATTAAATTATGCTTACAAATTTATGCTAGCTATTTTGAATAAATGTATGATTTTTAATGCATGTGCTTATATATGTATTATTTGTTACTCATATTTAGAACATGTTGAGTAATTAGAGTCACTGAGTTTGAATGTTGTAGGTGAGGATGAGATTGAGGTAGGCACTGACGCTTGAGTGGATCGAGTCGAGTAGTACACTCCCGATGGACATTATTTTCCGCATTAACTTGATAGTTGATGTTTTGAAATGAAGATTTTGTTAATGAATTATTTAGAGATATTTATGCTTTATTTTGAAGTTAGTTTTTATCCTGTTAAAGGTTGACGTATGATTTTAGTTAATTTGACGATTTCGAGATTTTATGCACTTTAAATTTTTTTTGATGTTAAATTAATTTTGGATTTTGGAAATTTTGTCTACGCAGTTTCGATTTTGAATAAATAAAAAAAAACTTTAATAGGATTTTAAGGTTTAAAAAGTAGTGGACGTTTCAGAATTTTAGCTGATGATTGTTTTATAATAAGTTTTCCAAAAGAACATGATTTACATTGAAACTTATTATTTTAAAAGATTTTCTGGTCTTTCAGCGGATGACCATGTGTATTTTCTATAAATTTTCGCATCACTGTTGAACCAAGATGTCCTAATTGATCATGCCAATTAATTAATATTGAAGAGTTATCAACTACCATGTTTTATTTAATTGGACTTATATGTGTATAATGCAACCCAGTTAGGAGCATTGGTAGTTTTTCAACTGCATATTTCTTTTCTGATTTATATGCAGTAAGGCACATATATTTCTCATTTCCTTCATTTGTTATCTGATTATCTTATCCATAGGAATATATGTAATTAAAACACAACAATTTTTTTTTCAATTGTGGTGAGTGCAAAACATCATTTATCAGAAATTTTGTAGCATTAGATAACAAAAAATGTGTTTTACCACAACCTTTAATCAAGTCTACATGACCTGATATTGTATTCACTATTGTTTTTGTTGGTTTTAGTTCCAAGAAATATATTTTATCTCGAAGAATATTGTGTTGTACCACTATCAGGTATACTAACTGTAATGCCCGAGAAATTAATTATCGTAATCTGAGATGATTATTGATTATGAATGGATATAATTATAGACGGGCTATTACGAGACCAGATTGACCAAATCATATGAAGGGTGCAATTTCTGGACAGAACCATTGGCGCCCGAGCGGTAGAAAATGACCGCCCGAGCGCCAATGTTCAATAGGAACATGTTTCGGGCAGAGGAGGTGGCGCCCGGGCGGTAGTTTGTGACCACCCGAGCGCCAATGTGTAATCCCAAAGGAGCTTGGACAGAACATGCCGCGCTCGAGCGGTAGTTTAGCACCGCCCGAGCGCCGCCTGAAATGAGCGAAATTCTGGAGAAGCCGCGTACGAATTACATGCAATATATATATAAAGCTTCTTCATCTTTTCCTCAGAATTCTGAAGGAGGAAATCGAGAAGAGCCTCGAGGAAGTATCGTAAAAATCCTTACGCCTTTTGTGAAAGATCCGTCCGTCTGATTTTGAATCTGACTGCAGTATTGTGTTCCTATCGACGTAGGCTACAACTGGACGTAAGTTTTACTACGTTTTGACATGCTTTGAAATTATGCTATTGTCGGAATTGAATAGGATTCATATATGATGTTCTTGATATGTTAGACATCGTAGAATCGAAGTCAGATTGAGAAACGGACTGATTATGGAATTGTTATGAATTTTTAGGGTATATTGATTTATACCAGATAGATTTGAATTGTGATTGGATTACGGATTGTATTGGATATGAGTTATGGATTGTAACTGTGATTTGAGGATATTGTATTGACGGGGATATTGAAATTGTACCGTTAAGCTGTTGATTTTAAATTAAATCCAGATTGTGATTAATTTGAAAGGTATATTGACATGAGATTATTGATATTGTCATTGCCAGACAGACTGTGAATTTAGGACTTCGACTGAGCCAGAACCGACGAAAGTAATGTATAAGTCAATGTGGTACTGGGAGATCGACTTGAGTCGGTTTAGACTTGAGTTTCCCTAAATCACATACTTTACTTTATTGCATTGATATTGCATTGATTTGACTGATATACTTGTTCTCTTGATTTATAGATAGCAGGTATCAGACGAGTAATCTTGTGACAGAAGTGCCTGATAGTGGTGGGATCGTCACGGGCACATTGCACGATGTCACAGGATAGTGTATACATCTTGGGACGGAAGTGCCTGACAGTGGTGGGATCGCCACGGGCACATTGAACGAGGTCTCAAGATAGGATATTAGCGATAGAGCTACAGTCCATGACGGTTAGGTCAGGACACCGGATGTTTGGTTATATCGAGTAAATAGAATTGGAATTTTTCTATTACGGAATTCGATATAGGAACACCATATTTGGTTATATCGAGTAATAGGATCAGAGTTCCTTCTATTACGGAATTCGATATAGGAACACCACATTTGGAAACCAGGATCCCTAGACTAGGATTGAGTCTAGTCTGAATGATAGAGTTATGATCATTGTCGACATCCTATGATTGGTTATGTTTCAGATTTTGATACATATATCTGTTATCTGATTACATGCTTTATATTTGTTTATATGATTGCATGTTTCGTTGATTTATACTGGGATTTATTCTCACCGGAGTTATCCGGCTGTTGTCTTGTCTGTATGTGTATATGACAACAGGTGGGACAGGATCAGGGTCCAGGAGATGAGGAGAGATCGTGATTAGAGTGGAGGCTCCGGACTTGGATTATGATGTATAATAGGGTTGGAACACTTGACATTAGTTGTTAAACCTTAGTTTAGTTGAATGCATGCAAATACAGGACTTGTATTTTATTTTATACTGATATGTATATGAGTTCGATTTCACTACGTTCCACATTTTAAAAAAAAAATTAGAACCTATTTTATAATTGATTAATTAGTCCCAATGACGATTATGATTACGATTAACGTCCGGGTCCCCACACTAACTTTCATTTGATTAGCTTCTTTTTTAACTTTCTTTACATCAATTTTCATATTTGAATTTCAAAAAAATATGCAATGAAAAAAATTACTGACAATACATATGTAATTTATTGAAAAATATAACGCATATCATAATTATACAATAAAACATTATCATATAAGTACATGAAAAATAAAATATTTACATTTATATTCCACCAGTCTATTGATGATAACACATATAAAAATTATATAATAAAATATTATCATATGAGTACATGAAAAATAAAATATTTTATATTTCTATTCCATCGATATATTGATCATTTTCAGATAAATCATTAAGAAAATATGCAGCATCAAAATGAGTTGAATCACTCAAACGGTTATTGTGTTCAGTGAAGTTGGTCTCTTTTTCTTTTCACTTTATTGATTCTTTATAGAGCTTACAAAGATGCTCGGGGGCTCGACAAATACAAGACCAATGTCCTAGAATGTCGCATCTAAAACAAGAACTTTCAAATCATTTTAAGTTATTATCATTAACACTCATGTTCTTATTATGCCTTTTTAATGGGTGGTTCGTGACGTCTTTTTGAGATAAGTTATATAAGTAACTTTCTCGATTGTTCTCAAAATCACGTCTGCGACCACGACCACGTCCACGACCAAAACCTTGTCTTTGACTTTAATTTAGGTTTCCAGGTTTAAATTTATTTTTTCTTTCAACATTTGCTTCTGGAATTGCTGTTGATCCAGTGGGTCGGGACTGATGATTTCTCACAAGTAGCTCGTTGTTCTTTTCCACCACAAGAAAACATGTGATAAGTTCAAAATATCTCGCAAATCTACGCACTCTATTGTTGTTGTAAAGTTATATTTGATACGTGAAAAGTGAAAAATATTTTTTCAAGTATTTTCGATTCCATAACCTCATGTCAAAAAAATTTTAATTATGAGATTATTCGATACATTATCGAGTTGTAATCACTGACTTTCTTAAAATCTTAGAATCTTAGCATATTCCATTCATCATTGGCGGTCGGATGTATAACTTTCCTTATTTGTTCAAATATTTTTTTAATCATTTCCATAAAGCCATGTGATCTTTTTCAATGAGATATTTACATTTTAATCTTCATCAAGATGTCGATGCAAAAATATCATAGCTTTTGCTGTTTTTTTTGTGTGATGATGAGATACCATTTTCTTTAATCATCTCATTTATGTCCAACGACTCAAGATACATTTCTACATCGAGAGTCCATGATATATAAGTTTTTCCCATAATGTCGAGCGCAGCAGATTCGAACTTCGTCAAATTTGGCATGTGGTAGTAAAAAAAATAACAATGCATTTTATTAATTAAGTTCTAAATCTATTAATATGGCAATACAAGGTAACGAATAAATTATAAGTACAAGCATTTTTAAAAATAAAGAAAAAACTCGAGGCAAATATTATTCGATAATTACAAAACTAACGAGTATAATAACCAAAATAACATTGAAAAACCATCTTATTCTTCTTCAAAAAATTGATGAAGAAAAATTTTAGGGAGGAAGAGTACGTTTGGAGTGCTTGAATGTGTTTGTGAAATCATATTTATAAGGTAAAACTAGCAGTTTATGATCCTTTACAAAATCTTAAAAATAAATAAATGTATGTATATGTATAATTTTATGTTAATAATATGATATATATAATGTTGATCATATTTATATAATTATGTATATCACATCACATTATTATAATGAAGTGTTAGAGACTCCTTTTATATGATACTGTGACATTATACACAATAATTATGATATAACACAATAAAAATATATCAGCAGTGAAATACTCACATGTTAAAAATAAAAATTTATGGTAAAAAGTAAAAATCTCAAACTCACAAAATATATTAAATTACACACTTTATAAAATTTTCTCCACTCAATTGTGTTTTTCTTCATAAATTGAGAGACATATTTATAGAATTTCTTTGGAAATAATTCAAAAATAAATACATCATTACTTACATCATCACACACTAATTTTCAATATTTACAAAAATCTTATTTTCAACAAATATTATATAATAGTGGGAATTTTTATTTTTTGGCTTATACAATATTACAATTGCTATTTAATAAGTGCTACGCGCATCGATGCCCATTAGGCTATGGTGGTGTTAAGAACGATCACCTCAAGATAGTGATTTTTTTTTTTGCAACAGTTACACACAATTAAACTAAGCATTGAAGGCCTACTATCTTACATTGGACCTGATCTAGTGCATTACTCAACATGTATATTGCACTTTTATATAAAGATAATGAGTTCTTACACTACATTCTTTGTTTTTAATTCAGACCAAGATTTTGCATAAAAAATAGTTTTCATTAGTGATGTTACCTGAAAACGCGAATCGACAATACATGTCACTTTTCCAAGCAAGAGCTATCTTATCTATAAGACATGGCCGAACTTGCACTCGCACTCGCAGTCACACTGGCACTCCCACTCCCGCTCATTATTACCAAACACTCATAAAAAAGCATCAGAAGAGTTTTCCAATACGTAACTTCTCCGACACTCGAGTCAATATAATGCTTACAAAAAATTAAAAAAATTATAATGCATTAAGAATGCAATTATGTTGAATGAATAAAAATAGAGCAAACCTTGTATTTATACACAAATATTGATAAGATTATGGAAACAATCCTTTACTAATTGAAATTGGTCCCATATTTACCTCAAATATTTCTTTATCTAGACAAGACACTATCTTTGGATATATTTGACACCAAATTCGCCTAAAGTTGGTAACAGAGCGAGTTTGGGAAGGGTTTGGCAAATCTTAGGACCTGTCCCTCCAAAAAAAAAAATTGGATCCACCTAGACCCGCCCCACCAGCACCAAAATCCGACATGTTCGAGTTGTATTCTAGGTATGTGGTTAATCCACGATCCCATAACACATTTTTACTTCTAGTAAATACATAATAAAAAAATTCAAAATTAATTCCAAACGACAATATTAGGATTGACAAAAGTGATTTAAATGGGATGAATTAACATCCTTTTAAAATTTTTAGATTTGTCTTCAAACGACTTCTACTGGAATTAGCAGAGGATGTCTGATTCTTGACCGTCAAAGCTCATTAGACAATTGATATTTAATGCAGAAGAAGTCTACCGGGACTTTGTGAACAACAATTCTGTAGCATATAAAATAAAACACAAGGAATTGTTTTTGGAAGTTAAAGGTTGAATCATTCTACGTCTCTTCTTCTTCTGTTTCCAAAAGATACTCAATAGAAGATGTTGGTAATACAAAACTTTGTAACTACCCACTTCATTAGAATTTAACATTGTCTACTGAGACTTTTAGTGCACCAATAGATTTCTTACATAGGTCTTATTATAATTACTACTTATATCAGTTTAGAAAAACTCACATTTAATAAAAATATAAGAATTACAGTGAGTGTTTTCTTGTTTTAATAGCACATATTGTGATGCTCAGGGTCGTAGAGGCGGGGAGTGATCGTCGGTACCAAGAGGTTGTATGGACAATAGACGGCTTTTGACAGACTTCTAGATGAAAGGAACATGGATGAACCGATCCCACACTGGAATGAGAAGGATTCCAAGACTGTGCAGGTATGAGACTATACAATCGATGATGACTTAAAATATTTGATAGGCACTACTCATATCAAGAAAGTGCATCTTATTTCGAGAGCACATCACATGAGAACTTCAAAGTTAAATATGTTTGACATGAGATAATTCTGGGATGGGTGACCCATGAGAAGTTTTGGGAATTTTTTTGGGGCTCATATAAGTGAGGACATAAGCACGCTAGAATGACTCGTCTTGGTAAAACGAGGACGATTGTCGAATATGGGGTATTACAGTTGGTATCAGAGCCGACCTCTCTTAGTACGGTGTGGTTCAGAGAGGAACCAAGTGGAAGCTGATGGGCACATGACGTTCAAGGCCAAAGATGGCGTGAAGTGATTGCCGGTGCCAAGAGGTTGTATGGAAAATGAACGACTTCTGACGGGCATCTAGACGAAGAGAACATGGACGAACCAATTCACACCGGAATGAAATGGATTCCAATATTGTGCATGCATGTGACCGTACAATTGAGGATGACTTAAAAGATTGATAGTTACTAATCATATAAAAAGATGCTTCATCTTTTTAGGAGTTCATTCCAAATTTATGCGTGCTTGACTTGGGGCAACTCTGGGATGAGTGATCCCCTTAGATGTTTCCTAGGGTTTCTGTGATTGAGGATAAAATCACGCTAAAAATACTCGTCTTGATAGTGGGGGACATTCGTCGAATCTGGTGCGTGATTTATCCCTAGAGGGTCTGATATAGCTTTAAGTATGTGTTTCTGATATTTCATTTTAGGGTACTAATCATATCAAGAGTGTATATTTACTTTTTAGGAATTCATATTACGCGTGCTTGACTTGGGGCAACTTTGAGAGGAGTGATCCCTTGGGATGTTTCCTAGGGTGTTGTGAGTGAGGGTAAAACACGTCTTGATAGTGGGGAACAGTCGTCGAATTTGGGGCGTAATGATCTCTAGAGGGTTTGATATAGCTTTGAGTGTGTGCTTCTGATATTTCTTTTTAGGAGTGTAAGATAATTGATCGACATTGGGGACTTGTCGAATCTGGAGTATTACAATTAGTATCAAAGCCGAAATTTTTTAGTACAACGTGGTTCGGGGAGGAACCGAGTGGAAGCTGATAAGCCGAAGAAGGAGGGGACTTATTGTTGGTGCCAAGAGGTTGCATGGACAATTAAAGGCTTCTGACGGGCTTCTAGACGAATGAAACATGGATGAACCAATTCCACACCAGAATGAGAGGGATTACAAGATTTTGCATGTACGTTACTGTACAATTGAGGAGAACTTAAAAGATTTGAGATTGACTACTCATATCAAGAATGTGCATATTCTTTTTAGGAGCTAATCACATAATAATTCTAAAGTTAAGCGTGCTTGATTTGGGGTAACTCTGGATGAGTGATTCTCTGCTAAGGTTCCTAAAGCATATGTGAGTGAGGACATAAGTATGTTGGAAAGATTCGTCTTGATATTAGTCGAATTTGGGTGTTACACAGTTTGATATCTAGAGGATCTTATATAGCTTTGAGTATGTGCTTCTGATATTTTTTTAGGAGTGTAAGATAATTGATCAATGAGAGTGTTGGATCTTCTGCTGAAAGATATTTATGACATTTTATAGTTGATTTACAAATCCGAATGTCTATAAAGCCATCATAAAATGACAATAAATATTGTTGTTTCACTTTTCATGCATAACTAATGTTGTCCTGAAATAGAATGTATTTTTATCGCTTGTGATGCAGACTTGTAATTTGCCGTCAGAATAACTTCTTGATTTATTGTACTGAACATTCTTCTAAATATTTGGTTTACCGAGTTTATGTTTTCTCATTTATGTCTGTTTAGATGATCAGTAGTCTTATACAAAAATCGGCGCTCCAAAATATTCGGTAACATTTATGATCGATTCTGACCAGAGTACTGAATTTATATGCTTCTGATTTATGCTAATGTTGTTTAATTTTGCTGCTTCTGAATTTTTACGATATCAATGCTCATCACCAAAACTTCAATGTCCAACACATAACATTTTAATAATAGTTCAACAACAAGAAACAAAAATATTGTATTTTAGGTTAAGTATTTGGAGATTCATTATTTAATATATAATATAAAATAAAATAAAAATATATTATTAGGCCGCGTTTGGTTCGGATGATTAGCCGAGATAGATTATTTTATCCTACCTAGTCAGTTGTTTGGTACGCGTGATTATTTAACCAAGTCAATCCATCTTATGAATGATTAGGTTATATTAGGTAGGTTAAATAATACCTCCTCACCCCCTAGGATTATTTATCCAACTCTTAATATCTCATATTTTTCCAATTTTACCCTTCTATTATATTCAAACTCACCACCACTTCCCGCCGGCGCCGCCGGCCGACCGCCGACGGACCGCCGGCGTCGGCACCGACTATTTCCGGTGCCGGTCGACATTTCCGACCGGCCTTTTCTGGCCGCCGGCCGCCGCCGCTATTGTCGTCGTCGTCGCCTCCGCCGCCGCCGCCGCCATTGTCCGTTCATCAAAAAATTCAAAATTATCCTACACTTAAAAATCTTACTAAACATAATATTATTTTACACCATATATTACAATCCTACCACAATCATTTTCTTTATCATTTACATACTAATCATTAGTTTATCATATCCTTCCAACCAAACGCAACCTTATTATTATATAAAACGGGACTGATTCTTTCTTCAAAAAAAAAAAAAAAGAAAAAACGGGACTGATTCATTAAAACATGTTACCCGCCATGAATTTAAACCCAACCCATTGCTTCACTGTATTCTCCCCTAAATATCACCCACGACCCTTACCACCGACAATCCTACCCCGAGCTCGATCACATTACCTCAGAGCTGGATACTTCCTGAATATGACGCATGGAGCTCCGCCCCAAATCTCGCTCGACCTCCGGCTCAACCGTGGGATTTGGCCCAACTCTATCCGTTCATTCTATTCTGACTTGGTCCCAATAGCAGAGCAGATACCAGAGCCTGAGCCAAGCCATACGGGGCCATACATCTACCAGGATATCAGTTAGTACGTTTTTGTTTTGGCGGCATCAGGGTTGGGAAATATTTTGAAGGAGTAAAAATTATGTTTGGTTGTGTTTCTAAATTAGATTTATTTTTTTATTGGCAAAAGATAATAGGAACTGTTGGAAAGTAGTATTCTCAATTTTAAAGTTATTACACTTTAGTGGAGGATATAATTTAATATTAAAGTTTTCCCCTGCAATAATCTAGCTATGAAAAAGGAGAAAAAAATATATATATTTAATGTTAATGATAATGATTATTCTAGCTATGAAAAAGGAAAGTATATACATTTTCACATGGAAAGATTATTCTGGGGAAATAAAATAGGAAAGGGCTTATAAATTATTAAATAGGCATTTTTTATTTTAATAGGATTTTTTTCTTGGTCCTAGTTTTTGTTTTCAAATAATCCCAACAAAAATAATTTTCTAACTTATATTTATTATAAAAATGTAAGAGATTAATACAGAATCAGATATTTGAAACATGATTCACGAGGAAATGTTGGAAATCAATTACTCGATTAAAATAATAAATATTATATGATATTTAGCCATATCAAATAAATAGTTTATGAATGAATTTGACTTTTCAATTAATAATCTTTTGACATTCCAATATATATATATATATATATATATATATATATATATATATATATATATATATATATATATATTCAAGCTGCGATGGAAAGATGATGATGGAAGAATGGGTTGCAAGCCGACAAAAGGCAGACCAACAGTAGTGGTTCACGTTTCAGATTTCGCGTAAAGCTCACCTCACATTATTAGTTTTTGTTTTTCTCTCCATCGCCGGCCATCTTTTCTTTTAACCGTCTGTTTCCATTAATGGATTCTTGCTGGGATTTGCTGTCTTAAGGGAAAAACCCGTAAATTTGTTGCCATTGATTTGGATTCTTTGACAAGAAACGGAAATAAGAAGCGCAATGGGGCAGAGTTTTAGGCGGGGAGATGGTTTTGGCCTAGTCATGCTGTTGTTGTATAGGGTGGTGTTCGTGTTGCTAGTGAGCAGTGGGAGAGCCGGCTCGGAGCCGACTCAGGATAAGCAAGCGTTGCTCGCGTTCCTCTCGCAAGTTCCGCACGAGAGACGCCTGGTGTGGAACGAGTCTGAATCGGCCTGCAGCTGGGTTGGGGTGGGATGCGATGCCACCAATTCTTCAGTGTACTTTTTGAGGCTTCCCGGTGTTGGGCTCGTCGGCAGAATCCCGCCAAACACACTAGGTCGGCTTACTCAGCTTCGAGTCCTAAGCCTGCGGGCCAACAGGCTCACCGGAGAAATCCCACGTGATTTCTCCCAACTCAAGCTACTCCGCAGCCTCTACCTCCAGAACAACGTGTTAACCGGTGATTTCCCGGCGAGTATCGCTGACATGGGTCGGATTACTCGGCTGGACCTCTCGTCCAACAACTTAACCGGCTCAATTCCGTTTTCTATCGGCAATCTGACTAGTTTGACAGGCCTTTTTCTCGAGAACAATGGATTCACGGGCAAAATTCCTAGCAATGTCCCACCCAGACTCGTCGATTTTAGCGTCGCCAACAACCGTCTCAACGGTTCAATCCCCACGGGGTTCGCAAAATTTCCCAGGCTCGCATTCGCGAACAACGTCGATTTGTGCGGCGACCCATTGCCCTCGTGCAACCCATTTTTCCCCTCTCCGTCCCCTTCTCCAACATTGCTTCCCAACGCCACTCCCCAAAAGAAACATAAAAAACTCTCAACTGCCGCCATTATTGGAATATCAGTTGCCGGCGGAGTACTATTACTTCTTCTCATCCTTGCAGTAATTTTCCTTCTCTGGAGAAGAAGAAGGACCAAAGAAAGCTCAAAAGCTCCGAAACCGCCCATAACAACAGAGGCCATGGCAGTGGGAGAGGCTGGAACATCTTCGTCGAGAGACGACGTCTCAGGGGGTCCATTGGCGCAACCCAGTAAGCTTGTTTTCGTTCCCGACGGGGGCTACAGTTTCGATTTGGAGGATTTGCTTAGGGCCTCGGCAGAAGTGCTGGGGAAGGGGAGTGTGGGAACAAGTTACAAAGCAGTTTTAGGGGAAGGCACAATTGTTGTGGTGAAGAGGCTTAAGGACGTGGTGTATGCTAAGAAAGAATTCGAGGAGCTAATGCAGAATCTGGGCACTGTAAAGCATCCGAATTTGCTTCGTTTGAGAGCTTTTTACTATTCCAAGGATGAGAAATTGCTGATCTATGATTACTTGCCTGCTGGAAGCTTATCTGCTCTTCTCCATGGTAATTCTTTCTCTTCAAGATTGTCATTTTCTTGTGTATTCTGGGTGGCCTTTGCCTTAGATTTCTTTACCAAGATTTTGTCTCCATTTTGTTCCCTTTTTTCAGTAACGAATTCCTAGATTTTGTTGCAGATTATTAATCTTATTTGAAAAACTTTTCTTTAAAAAAAATAAATTACGAGAAACTTAGTTGAAAATACTTGTTAAGTTTCTCATATCTGTCCATATAATCAAAATTATCTTATCTCGTCGGCTAGAGGCACATACTAATTGGTGAGTTTTGGTTTGATTCATTCAAAAGCCAAGGTATGATATATTATATTATATAAATTGTTTTGAATTTGTTTTTCTAATCGTGTTACTACTATTTTAAAATCAGTAAATTCCTTTGTATGGTGCATATTCATTAGAAACGAGGGGTGGAAAGCCACGAAAATTCCGGATGAAGTTTCTTTTTCTTTAGTTAATTAGCCCGAGACTTTATTGCTCACATATTGAAATGTTGTCCACCACGAAAACGCCAGTTCTTTTCAATCAATAATTGGAGATTTGGAGTCTCCACCTACCCATACGTGTCAGAAATTGATTTATAATTTGAATTCAGAATAGTAATAACTTACAAAATAGCCAAAAACTTGGGTGAGACGGTTTCACGGGTCGTATTTTGTGAGACAGATATCTTATTTGGGTTATCCATAAAAATTATTATTTTTTATGCTAAAAGTATTACTTTTTATTGTGAATATCGGTAGGGGTGACCCGTCTCACAGATAAAGACTCGTGAGACCGTCTCACAAGAGATCTACTCATAAAAATAATAACTTTTATTTGCTTTTAATCGTTCGTGTTTAATAGTTAACTATTGTTGTTCTATTGGTGTAGAGTGTAGACCCATTCACATGGTTTGAGTCTTTTTGGTATGTAATATTTATTAAATAAAAAGATATGAAAAGTATATTCTAGATTCCTCAAAATTGTGAAACAATAAGTGTGGCTATTTGGGTTGCCCTTAGCTCTTGTTCACATACATGGCAAGACAAGTACCGATACACATGCTCCTCTCCTTCATTACTGTTATAATGAAAGAAAATTTGATGACCACTCTATTTTCCTCTTTAAATGTGAATGCCTTTCCCCTATCTTGACGTTATGTGTGTGTGGTCACTCCATTATCATGTTTTCTTTCCAATTTACATGAATACTTTAAAGATTTTACATTTACATTATACTAGACCGCAAAATACGTTTTCGGTGTAACATACTTCCACACATATTTTTGATATATGCAATCATATTCATATATTTTATGAGAAGAAGTTTTTGTAATATTTTTGTGTGACCATCTGTCTATCATCAACAGAAATTTATCATATATACTGATTATGGAAAGATAAAAGAAGTTATGATTCATTATATAGGAATGTTACGTAGAATAGAATGAAACATAATATTTTTTGCCATATGTTACACATAATATGATATATCGTGCCTTTTTTAAACTTAGGTTCCTCTCATGTACCCATTTGAAAACCAAGAATTGACCTTTCAATCAATGTTATTGCTATTTTGACAGTCTGTGCACATGTAAGGGGCCGATATGTATACCATATTCACTCAAAAAGAAGTTAAGTATAGGCCCATGGCCATGAAGTAGTTGCCTACAGCTGCCACCTTTTCTTGAAATGTTTTTTTACGGCAACACTTTCGTTGTTCAAATATCTGTCTTTGGTGATGCATGAAATAAGAAATGGCTCTTGATCCAGTGATTATGTACTTCACCGATTGAACGGGGTAGGCACTAAGGCAATTGATTTAATGATTGTGCTTCTTCCTTTTTTGCCTTTTCTTGAGTGGTGGTTTATGATGTTCGATTAGAAATGATGATGGTTTTACTATTGATTGTACCAAGAAACGAATAATGTAGAGAATCCGAGGAGGGTCTATTTTCGGAAGCAAGCATTTTTGTTTCTTTTCAACTTTTGATTGATTAAAATTGATTTGTAAGTTTTGTTATGCAATATGATATCTTTTGAGTTCTGTATGTCGAATCATTGATCTTGTTGTTTGGCCACCTCGAACGAGCTTGAGCTTGGAAAGAAAATTTCTATATGGCATCATTAATGCCCGACATACTCGAGTACTTCTTGGATCATTGTAGCCTATGGCTTGCTACATTCCATTTGCCCTGTTTATCTATCTGGGAGTTTCCTAAAATGCATTGATTCTTGCATTTGATTGGGACTCAGTTATACTGATTATAAAACAGAGCTGATGTATAATCATTTTACAGGTAGTCGTGGCTCGGGCCGCCCTCCCCTAGACTGGGACAGTAGACTGAGAATAGCATTATGTGCTGCGAGAGGAATTGCCCACCTCCATGTATCTGAAAATATAGTTCATGGAAACATCAAGTCCTCGAATATCCTTCTCAAACAAGACAATCTCCATGCCTCCGTATCAGATTTCGGACTCAATCCCCTCTTCTCAAGCTCAACACCTCCTAGTCACCGGATAATGGGCTACCGTGCCCCTGAGGTGCTCGAAAACCGAAAGGTTACGCCGAAATCCGATGTCTACAGCTTCGGGGTACTACTGTTAGAGCTATTAACAGGCAAAGCACCTAATCAAGCTTCTCTAGGCGAAGAAGGGATTGATTTACCGAGATGGGTCCAAAGTGTCGTGCGGGAGGAATGGACGGCCGAGGTGTTCGATGTAGAGCTCATGAGGTATCAAAACGTAGAGGAGGAGATGGTGCAACTTTTGCAGATAGGTATGGCCTGTGTGGCCACGGTTCCAGACCAAAGGCCTTCCATGCAAGAAGTTCTTAAAATGATCGAGGAAATAAACCGAGGCGACACAGATGATGGCGTACAACAGTCTTCAGATGACACATTAAGGGGAGGATCAGACGGCCAAACACCTCCAATGGGTTCAAGAGCTTCTCCCCCGAGTGTCGTCAGACCTTGAACATAGCTCGAGCTCGTGAAAATCATCTGAAATTTGATAAATCCAACTCCAGGAGGCTCCTTCCTGATCCCGTGAATTGGCTTTTATATTCTTTGGAGAGGTTTGTTCTTCTATAGTTTGATTGTGAAAAGAAATTGATTTTTTTGTATAGATTGATGGTGGCAGAGTGGAATGGTTTCGTGGAGTTGCATATTGGACCATGTCATGTATTTATTTGCTTTCATTAATAATTATTATTTTCTGAGTCAATGGAGTCCACATTTATTTAATAGATGAACAAGATTTTGGTATATAATAAAATTTTATATATAAAAAACAAAGTAATAATTGATAAAATTATAAGTCAAATTTGTACTTTGAAACAATTGGCCTCTCAAATCCTTTTCTTTTTAAGATATGGCAACAATATATATCTTTAACACACGTTTTTTAAAAGTTTAAATCACAAAATCTTTTTTTAATCCATCAAATATAATACAAAAGTAGGAAGAACTAATGCAAAAACACGAAGATAAAAATTTGTGTGACACGGCCTCACGGATCGTATTTTGTGAGATATATTTTTTATTTGGGTCATCCATTAAAAATTATTACTTTTTATGTTAAGAGTATTACTTTTTATTGTGAATATCGGTAGGGTTGACCCGTTTCACAGATAAAAATTCGTGATACCATCTCAAAAGAAACCTACTCCAACACGAAACTTAATTTTCGATACAAAGTAACAAAGTATATATTTAAACAAAAACTCATTTGAGTCAATTTTATGAGACATATATTTTAGTTGGGTCATCCGTGAAAAAAATATTAGTTTGAATTATAAATATGTGTAATATTGACTCGTCTTACGAATAAAAATCCGTAAGACCATTTAACCTATTCATTAATTAATGGCCAACTCATGGGACCTAAAATATTTACCCAAAAGCCAAAATGTATTGATTGACTACACACAATCACGACCATCAAATTTTTGGCGGCATGAGAGCACGTTAGCTTTGTCCTCAAGTTTTTGAGATGGACAAATTTAGAGGCCCAATGGGTTCTTTGAAATAGACAGACACGCACAAATTTCACAATTTATGCTACATAAAACGTACCATTCATACTTGATTATCACATGTAATTCTCCTTTTTGCCATTATCACTTCATTCTCGGATGCTTTCCGAAAACTAATCCGACGCTCAATTCAGTAAAGAAGAATGAAATTACTTAAGATTTGAGGTTAAAATATTCTACTTGTACGTTATGATTCGCATAGGAATGAAACTACTATTATGTTTCTGAACAAAAACATAACTAAAAAAATAATAAAACTTTAGTTTTGAAATAAATTTTAGTAGAAAAAAAAATAGGGCAAAAACTTGTGTGAGACGGTCTTACGAGTCGTATTTTATGAGACATATCTCTTATTTGGATCATCTACGAGTCGTATTTTATGAGACATATCTCTTATTTGGATCATCGATGAAAAAGTATTACTTTTTATGCTAAGAGTATTACTTTTTATTGTGAATATTGGTAGGATTGATCCGTCTCACAGATAAAAATTCGTGGGACCGTGTCACAAGAGACCTACGAGTTAAAAGATACCGTACCAAAGTTCGCGATGTTTTATCTATGACACGTTTTACAGTATTCAAGTTTGAGTAAAAAAAATAATAATAATAATATTTTAATATCTGCAATCGATTGAGAATGTAAAAATTAGAGTACAAAATGTATATATAAAATCACAAATTATTCATTTATTTATTATGCTTAAAATACTAATCAAGTTGTTCAATAATTTCTTTCTCAATCGATAACATAGCCAATCTATTCAATTTTTTTCGTGACATGGTTGATCGGAGAAAAGTTTTGATGAGCTTTATCTTTGAGAAACTTTGCTCTGCACTTGCTACTATGACCGAAACAGTCAACAAGATTTTATAAGCTATATGGAGGAATTTATTTCATGACTTGTGAATTTAATTCATATTTTTAATGTTGCTGAAATTTTTATGTTTAAAGTCCTAGAGTTTCGGCCATGTAATAATAATAATAAAAAAAAGTACTTGCTTCGTAATTTTATAGATGACTGACTGACTGACTGACTGGACAAGTTTTCCCACGTAACGGGACGAGAGATTATGCGCTATTTTGAGATCATAAATATTTGGAAATCGAGCTGCATGGAGTTTGAGAATCTTGAGGAAATCGCTATTGAAGGTAGAACCTACTTGAATTTTCGAAAATCTTGTTCGAAATACTCTTTGACAGATCTCCAAGTAACGTTGTAGTACTAGGAGACACTTTTAAAGGCTTGTTTTTGGTCCCTCCATCTGTGGTACTAAGAGCCTTGTTCGTTGTTATTCTTAGTTACAATACATGTATATAGCATCTCCTTTTACAGGATCAGCGAATGGTTCGGATTCGCGTTGATAGTTTCTTTAGCATGTTTGCACTGCCCGCCTGCCTGATCATCTAATAGATCAGTTCGGTGGTCATGAGGATGTATCGAGCTTTCGAAGCGAAATTCGTTTTCGAAGAGAGAGCTGTAAGGTCTCAAACCAGATAACTTGTACTCCTTTCTGCACAAGTTGAGTCCCCATGATGTGTTAGTCTGTGCCTATTATGAATTGTGAAAGCAGTTGAAATATAATTAAAAGGACTCGAATAAAGAAATATACTATTCGGCAAATCTTGGATAAAGTTGAGCCAAAAGATCGCGATTCAAGATAAATTCGTGACAAAGTGGTCTCTTTAGGATCTACTCCAGAGTGGTGCCTCGCCGTTGAGAGCGTCTGTTGTCTCTGTAGCTTTCGATTTCTTATTTTTCATTGTATACACTAGGGGTGTGTTTGGTTGAGTGGATTAAATAAGGATAGATTAATAGTCAAATATTTATCGTTAAAATTTTAAGTTGTTTTAATAATCATTTTGACCCGGTTTAAGATCCAATTTTATGGATAAGTATTTGATTAATAAAATTGGATATTGAATCGGGTCAAAATGATTATTAAAACATCTTAAAATTTTAACGATAAATATTTGACTATTAATCTATCCTTATTTAATCCACTCAACCAAACACACCCCTAGATACTAATGCTTAGTAAAAAAATAAAAAGGCGATACTCTCAAGCCATTCAACTATAGTGCTCCTTCAAAAACCATATACACAATCAATGGTTTCCAATAAGCAAACGCACTCTGCATTCATATATATGTTACAATAGCATACCAGAACAACTTAAAACCTGAAACAAAATCAAGAAACGAGAAACAGAACACTAGTACCTTAGAGACTACGAACATAAGACATCATGATAATCAAAAATCCATGATCCTATCGAACACCTCGAGGAACTCGAGGGGCGCGGTGAGTTGAGGGAAATGACCGTCCGTGTCGATGATATGTACCTCGTGTTTTCCCTTAATTTTACTGTTCATGAACTCGGTGACCGAGTTTGGAACGACGATGTCGTTTCTTGTTTGGATGATGTCACATGGAACGATCACTTTGTCAAGGATATCCCTGTAATCACCTAAGAAGACAGTCTTGGCCAAAGGCAATGCAACTTCAGGTCTCATCCTTTTCAGACAGTGTTCAAATTTTTGCGTGGAAAGAGGATCAGTTGAATCCACCACAAGAGAAGCAAAACTTGTAGTCCATTTCTCATAGTTGTGCTCAATGTTGAAGAAGATTTGGTCAATCTCCGACATTTCGAAGCCGCCTTCGTAGTCTTCAAGGTTTGCCAATCTGTATTAGATTTATCGACATTAAAATGAATCGATTAGCTCAATTGAATTTGTTGGTGGGAATGATCAAAATACGATGTTATATATTAATTGTTGTTATATTGGAACTTGGACTCAACTCAACTCTAAAAGCTAGCTCAAGCGGGGAGGATTGTCTAAGACCATATATACAACTCCCAGGTAATTTATCCAACCGATGTGGGAGAACTAACTACACCCTTTTTACGCCTAAGAATGAACATCTGGAATGTGGAGTTTACAAATGACCCAATTATGAGCAGAACGGGTGGCTTAATTATAGACAGTTCAACACATAACGATGGAACATGAGTAACATTATCTGTTTTTTTTTCCGATTTTATAAATAGTTCGTTTTCCGTATTAAGCACAAATGATATATTAGACATCAACTCACTAACATAGTGTATTGCAACGTAATTTACGTGGGAGAAAATTATTTTTTTGATTATTTTGTTAATTTTGGATCATTTTACTTTTAATTTAAGAATTTTTTGATCTAATTGTTGATGTGATGTCAAAAATAATATATGACTTTAGTATATATGGCTTTTATATTTTTGTCAAACGTAATCCATCACATCTTATGTTAAATTCTCGGAAAAATACCAAATTTATAAACATACAATTCGTTTGACACCTTAACTTATAAGAAATATTGTTTGATTGAAAGGTTTATATATGTAGATTAAACTTGTAACTTTTGGATTGCTAAAATTTCGAGAATTTGTGGAGACCAAAATAAAAATCAATTATTCGTTAAACATTGACTTTTCACGCACTTCAAAATTGGCTGCATGCTTTTATATCAACAATGAAAGGAAAGGAACGTTCAACTTTTCAAAATTTATTGATTTGACGTTGAAGTGCATCTGAAAACTAGACGTATTGGGGCCATTTTTCAATACATAATTAAAACTAGTTTTTTGGGGTTATTGAAAAAGTTAATTAAAAAGTTTATCACATGGTTTATATAATTTTATAATTTGGATTTGTTTCTGTAATCTATATTTTGAAAATCAATCTTCCTACCTAATATATATCACAATGCCTAAAAAGATGATTGTTGGGTTAAGTGTGCATGAATGAGAGTAGTATTAGATGAACAACCTTCTAAAAAGTTCTCATGCGTCAAGCGGAGCTGCTGACGTTGCGCCGCTTGATCTATTGGTTAGATGAGCCATAAAAGAGTGACACTAGATCTTAAAAAATAATATTATTTCTATTGAGGACAACGTCAACGGTAGGAAATTGATAAGACTGATCTCCAAGAGATATGAAACAACACCAGCAGATAGACATACACATCCTCGGACTAATGGCCCTAACAAACATACCCATTAGTACTCAAATAGGTGCACCCTATGCTGCCACAAGTATAAAGAAATAAGTTGCATGTTGATTAATAACTGTAGGTTTAGGGCTAGGGGTAAGCTTTTGATCCTTATAATAACGATGTTATAGCAAAATGATAAGGCAGAATATAAGATAATAATGTAAGCCATAATCGTCAAAATTATTATAAGATTTATAAGTTTTGAAAAAAAAAGCTTAAATAATTATTCAAATTAGTTATCAAAATCTCTTATTATTATTTATTAAGGCTGAGTAGGTTAGAGTAACTTCCTTGGTCTGTTTTTAAAAAATCTAAAATACCCTTCACCCCCACTCTCTATATATATTAATAAAGTGTTAAAAAATAAAAACAAGTCACATGTAGTTTAGTGGATAAAGCCTATGTTTCTTAATCATGAGGTTGTAGGTTCAATTTTTGCTTGGGTCTTTTTATTCTTTTTTAATTTATTTTTAGTTCATATATCAAAATTATAATGTAGCCACTCATTATTTCTATAAAAATATTTTGATCCTCATTTAAATATAAATCAAATAAATTATAAAAACATATTGTACAAGCACGCAACGCGTGCGTCGTTGTACTAGTATTTTATAAAACATCTCACCTAAAGTCTTCTTCAGTCGCCCTAAAACAGTAGAACTTCATAACCAGCGCTGCTTTTTTTTTTTAAAAAAAGAAAGACAAACAAAAACAAAAAAACCAATCCCAAGAACAATCAACTTTTATGTATTCTTAATCTATTTAATTTACCTCATGCTTTTCTGAATTTCATGCAGATTACTTATATTTTGAGTTAGATCCATTTTGTTTGAGAAAAAGAAATCGTATATTGAGACCGAGCTTATAGTCCGGTGATCTTACCCCGCCAGATTAGCTGGCTCATCTCCCCGGGTTCAATAATCCCCTCTCTCCGCGTGTGTTGTAATAAAAAAAAGAAAAATAAATCGTATATTAAGAGAGATTAAGTATACTAATATAAAGTAAAAAGTCAAAGTATTCAAATTATACACCATTAATAGACGAGAATTATTTTCCTTACAACTCCAATTACAAAGAACGGTCAATAAGATCAAAAGATGTTAGGTTGTTATTGGATTGACTTGTTTGAAATGAATGATTTTGAATTTATTTTTATTATTAAATAATTTAAAAAAAAGTGAATTTGCTTTTGAATCTTCAAAATCAAACTTAATTTTGCATCTATTTTCTATCAGAAAATTAAATTATGTGTTTGTACTTCTTGATGAACGAAAAAAACTTATGCACTCATTGGATCCACGTGCTTTTTCTCGGATGAAAATCGAAACAAAATATTAAAAATATGACACAAATATATGATATTTGACTACGAGTTGTTTCAGATCTGATACTATATATGATTAGTAGGTATTCAAACATGTATAACAATTATTATTATTAATGACATATTTGTCTTTTCGGATTAAAATTGATACAAAATATTAAAAATATGGTATTAATATATGATATTTGAGTACCAACTGTTTCAAATTTAATAAAAATATATGATTTTTGAGTATTCATACATGTGTATCAAATTTGATATTAATAAATTTGTTCCAATTTTATACTTGAAACCTTATCTTTTGTATCAGATCTAAAACATTCGATGCTCAAATTTATATTATTACCATATTTTCAAATTTATACTGATTTTCATTTGTGAAAAACATGTGGGCTCAGATAGTGCATATATATATATTTTTTTGTAGATCAAATAACACAAACACATTTTTATCTTCTATTTATTTACAATTTTACATTATAATTATATTAATCACAATTGATTTCAAATGATTCCAATATACTTATGAAATCAAATATAGCGTAAATAAGTATGAATATGGATTTGAATTTCTCTCGTTTAGGTAATCTAAAGAATGAAAATACATTTAAATCCATATATTTCAAATGTAATTTAGATGTTTTTTTTGTGAACAGGCAGGCTTGGGTTCAAAGTTCAGTATAGCAAAAACCTTTTCACCGAAATGAAATAAAAATATTAGAATAACACACATATATACATGAAATATATGTATTTATTTTTAAAAAATGGATGAATTAATAATATATAATAAAGTGAATTAATAATATATAATAAAGTAGTTTTAATAAACTCAACCTGGGGGTAGCTCCAACGAGTAGCAGCCTTTGGAAAAGGTCGGGCCTTTTAATCGAAGCAATGCACCCAACCATACCAGACATGGAGTGTCCAATGAATACTGTTGTTTTCAACTCCATTTCATCAACCAAACCAATCAAGTCATCTGCAAAATCATCGTAACTACCATACCTGCAGCAAACATGTATCCTCTTAAAATTTAGTTTCAAACACTGAAAAATATTCAGTAATGAATGCGATATTTTGAAATTCAGCAGAAACCTTTTTGGTAATACTTTTGTAGTTGAGTAAAACAGTGAAAATGAGAAGTAAAAATGGTATTCAAAAGGGATTTTGGCCTACCTAATGGAGTCGTAGAGGTTTGGATCCTTGGCAGCACCTGAGAAGCACCAATCGAAAACAAGAACTCGGTAGTTTTGAGCTAAGTGTGGCAATATTTTGTCCCAGACAGAGTGGTCGGCTCCGTAGCCATGCGCTAGAACTACAGTGTGCTCGCCGGAACCCACCATTTTGGCGTTCATTGCTGTGGGCAGATACTCTTGGATCACCATTTTCCTTTGGTTTTCGTAGAGGCTGAGACCAAGATGATATTATTAACTATATGCTTCTCTAGCTCTCTTTGCGTGTGACCTAAATTTAAGTATAAAAAGTCTTACAGCGTCGGATTCACTTTATATAGAAAGGAAAAAAAAAAAAAAAAAATTATCATGTGGTAGGAAAGGATAATGATGTCCTGGAAAGGTCTTTGGACTCGGGCAGGAAAGAGGAACAAAGTAAGACTAGATTTCGAGTTGCTCGCGGAAAACTGAGTAGAGATCGGGTAGAAGTTAACCAGTGATCATCTTGTCCGACCAGGGTTCACGTCACCCTACCAGGGTCATCTCGCCCGACCAAGTTCATCTCCCCCAACCATGGTTCAAGTCACCGACCAAGTTCATCTCAACCGACCAGAGTTCATCTTCCTCGACCATGGTTCAGGTCACCCAAACAGGGTGATCTCGACCCACCAGAGTTCATCTTCCTCGACCAGGGTTCAGGTCACTAGACCAAAGTCATCTCGCCCGACCAGAGTTCATGTAACCCAACCATAGTTCATCTCGCCTGATCAGGGTTCAGGTCAAGCGACCAGGGTTCATCTTCCCCAACCACGGTTCATCTCACTTATTCACCACCAAAGATCATTCCAGATTGGGTTCCTTCCCACTTGGGCCGATCGCAAGGAGATGGGCCCGCCAATATGGGTCACCATACCTCAAAATTATTAGCTTGACAATCAGTGCTCATAACAAGACAAGAACAATATAGGTCGTCATCCCTACTGATAAAGGACAGGGCATGGGCAATTATCAGAGGACAGGGCATGGACAGCCGTCAGAGGATAGGGCGTCGGCCGCGAGCATATATTTAATAAAAAACAATGTCCATGCACCATAATCGATGTCATCTTCTATCCTATAAATATTTAGGTTTACTCATTCATTTGGGAAATGAGAAATTGCATCCTACTGCATTTAATAAATTCTCTCACTGCTTAATGAACCGTGTCCTAACTTGAGCGTTGAAGTGGCCACGTCAGAAATCCTTTCGGTGCCCACTAACATTTTCTTGTTGAGTGTGCAGATCGCCTGACCCGAGCTGATCCTATTAAGCCAAGTCACTCGGGCTCATCTCACCAGACCAGGCCAGGCCACCCGGACTCATCCCATCAGGCCAGGACATCGGGCTCGTCCCATCAAGCCAGTCTCATCTCATCAAGTCAAAATATTTAATAAAAAAGTACACATCTCTGTTCGGTAGATTGCTCACCCAACTCACACAATCTACCCGGGGCGTCAACATTGGTGTCGTCTGTGAAAAATTCAATTTATAAACATAGATACGGTTTCCATTCAAAAATAAGTCCGACCAGCTCAGCACTCAGATTTTATCTAAGGATTTTCATCTAGGCTCGAATTTCGGCAGCTATTTCCGAGAGACTTGAGGTCGTGGCACCATATTTTAAGCTCGGGATACATGAGACCCCAATATTATATCTTAAGCCCCTGAGACATGAGGCCCCGACACTTATTCTAAGCCCGGGAGACATGAGCCCCTAACATCTTATATATCTTAAGCCCGAGAGGCATGAGGCTCTTACACTTTATCTAAGCCAGGGAAACATAAGGCTCCGACACTTTATTCTAAGTCTGGGAAGCATCAGGGCATGGTTACTTTTGAACACTTGGAAAATTTTACAATGTTTTGAAGCTACTTAGCCCGACTAACTAGCGAAAATTCAAAAAAGAAAGGATTGAGCTAGAAAATGAATATTTTCATCAATAGATGAACAAGTATAATAGAGGGGTAGAGGCCAAGAGCCGCATCATCATCAAAGAAAGAATCAATGGTCTTGTCCAGATTGCAGAAGTCTTCCATGTCCGCAGGGTAGATGCCATCCTCTTCAAATTTTTCTTTTTATTTTTAGGAGCCGATCTGAAAACAAGAATTAACTATCTTTTTGGCGGAGTCAAAGCATAAATATTTGGAACAACGTGTATGACTCTATTTCGACTATTTAAAAAGGGAGTGATGATGCATTGGAAAGACCTGGGTTATCTCTGGACTCGGGTAGGAAGATGACCAAAGCAGAACCACGCTGGAAATCATTACGTTGCCCACTGACATTTTCTTGTTGAGTGTGCTGATTGTCTAACCCTAGCCCATCCCACCGGGCCAGACCAGGCCCATCCCACCAGACCAGACCAGGCAATCCTGGCTCATCCCATTAGATCAGATCATCTGGGATCGTCTCACCAAGCCAGGCCACCCTGGCTCATCCCAGCAGACCAGACTCATCCCATTAGGCCAGGCCACTCGGAATTGTCCAATCAAGCAACGCCAGAGTCATCTCATCAAATCAAAAATCATCACATGGAAGGACACATATATGTCCGGCAGATTGACCACACAACTCACTCAATCTACCTGAGCATCATCAAATAAGTAATTTAGTCACTTTTCCGTGAAAATTACATTTTTATATCGGTGTACCAAACGTGATGCCTCACATATGGATGACAATTCCACCTTATTAAAAAGGATACGAGTGGAGATGGATTTCGATAATGAATTGGTGTCTGGTATGCAGCCAGACGAGCGTTATGAGTTGCTTAGCTTGGACCAGCCGCGGCTAGACATCAATGCGGGATGTAATGTAACAAAGAAAGTGGTCAGTATTGAGGTTGTCTAAAGGAACTTCAAATGGAAGGTTTTGGGAGCCAAAGAGAAAACTATCATGTGCACGCGATCGGTGGTTGTAGCATAACTAGAAGTCATTCGCTTTGGGACGGACTTCTGTAAAATCCATGGTTTCTCAAGCATATGCATTTTTTCAAATTCTCATTTCGCGGTTCAATCCGCCGCTAATCGTGTAGAGGTCTTAAACTTCGAAGGAAATAACATTTTTGAGTTTCAATCAATTATGAAACCTCCAATTTTCTGATCAATTCAACACATGAAAAGATCGACAAATGAAGTAGCTCATCAGCCGTGAAAGGTCTTAAGTCTAATATTAGTTTTGAGTGGGTTAATTGTGATGTACCTTTATTGCTAGCTACTATTTAACTCGTGACCTCGATTGATAAGTTTAGTGGATAAATTAAAAAAGGTTATTGTATATTTTTTATTTTTCATAATATTATTGGTAAAGTTACATTAGTAGTCCGATATTTTGTATTTTTTCTATTTTAGTTTATCTTCATTAGATTGTTGATGCGGTGTGGAAAAATTTTGACATTTTGTCGGATATTGTTATTGTGTCCAATGTCAAGCCACACTCTGATTAAAATAGAATTAAAATTGATTTTTTTTTGCAAATTATTATATTAAGATTATGAATTTACTGATAAAATGATAAAAAAAAAAAATAACGTAGAAATTATATGACGTAAGATATTAACTTTCCTTGCTTTTTTCTGTTTTGTATGTCTTGATATCTGTCTACAACTAATATTGTTTAATGGATTTATATTGTGGTAATTCTTTTTCAATCACATAAAATAAAATTTATTAATTTGACGTATAGTCTGATAAATTTAATACAAAAACTCATATAAAATCATGGTACAAATTAATTTTATTATGTAAATCTCTTACTCAATCCATGATACCAAGGTCCACAAAGATTGAGTTTGACTTTGCGTAATTTACAGGTAAACTTAGGTATGCATGATTTTAACATTTTCATGATTGCTTTTAAATTTTAAATGTGAAAATGAGAAATTATATAATATTATTCGAATTATTATATTTTCTTTTTATGGATTGATTGGATCACTACCACAAATTGTGGATTTTTTTTTTAAAAAAAAAACTCAGAATTCTGGAAAGTTTTTAAAAGAAATTCAACTCTGTCTCTGTCTATCGTACAAACAAATTAAGACATTACGTGTGTGAACAAAAATACCTTTTCTAAGTTTTAAAAAAGCACCTCTTTATTTTTAATAAAACATTATAACTAGCTGAAATCGCATGTAATCTATTTTATAGATTCTCTATTAACATCTCAATTCAAGGTTATTCATAATATATTTGAATAGTGTGTATATAATTCATTTTAATTTTTCTTTTTTGTTTGCATATGGGACAAGGTAACACACTCACTTCTCATTCAGAACTCGACATCTTCGTCACGACCTGATCTCTCGATCTATATTGCTAAGAATCTAGAGATGACTTCTATATGTCCAAAATGTGTCGCTAGTCATGTAGCATTTTTGTCCGTAAATTCAAAAAGTGACTCTCACACACATAATAATTTGTCCTCAACACTTATTTTATAGTGTTTCGATGAAATATAACTATATTCTAGTCGGTTTAAGATATATCTCGCTAACGTTATGTTATTTTTTACATTAAGTTAGTTTTAAAGAAAAACTACGGACAAAATATTTATTAAACATGCTCCAAATTAAATAATATTGCAAATGTTAACTATTCGAAACATATTCCACCTAAAATCATTCCCAAAATATAAAATTGGTGAATTTTTTTCTAGTTTACAGGGATCAACTAAAAATATAGACAACTTAATATTGATTGAACAATATGTAGTGCAAGGAAAAAACGAACACAAAAATTTTTTATGCGATCATCTCACGGGTATATTTTATAAAACGAAAATCCGATCAGACACAACAAATGAAAAATACTGTATTTATGTAAAAAAATATTGCTTTTCGTTACATATATAGACATTATCGACTCGTCTCAGTGACGTAGATCTATGAACTGTCTCACAAAAAACATACATAAAAAATAATAGTTCCGTGATCGAATTGTGACTTAGACAAACTTGGTGAATTGATAAACTAATTATTAATTTTGAAATAAACTTAAGTCAAATAATTTTTTTTTTCTGCCAACCTAATAAATTAAAAGTAGTCGAAGTCTGCTGCTCAAAATAGAATGGATTAATTGAATGTAATTGGAGCCACTGACTTTTATAAGTCGATACACGCAATGATGTACAAGCAGTTAGTAGTTAGCCTCATTTATTTCTCCTTACCTTTTTAAATTTATAATGTTAAAACCTAAATGTGACACAATTGTAAAATATTTAATATTATAAAGTTGGGATTACTAAAAAATAGAAGAAATTAATTTTATGTACTTATAATTAAATATTTTGTAATACAATTGACGATTTAATAATTAAAAACATTATATATGTTTCAAAACTTTTGTGAGGCAGTCTTATGAATCAATCTTATATATATATATATATATAAATATATATATATATATATCTTATTTAGGTTACTTATGAAAAATATTAATTTTTATGTCAAAAATATTATTTATTATTGTAAATATATCTATGGTTGATCCGTTTCATAAGGCGTATATTTTATCAACACAAAAGTTTATGTGAGATAGTTTCCTGAATCAATTTTATGAGACATATCTCTTATTTAGGTCAACCATAAAAAAATATTAGTTTTTATGTCAAAAATATTATTTAGTTCTTTAAATATGATTAGTGATACCGTCTCATAAGATACTTACTTTTTTTTTCAATTACAAGTATTTTTTACTCTCGAACGAGCATCTTTTTATTTGTTTCCTTAACAACAAGAAGAAATCCCATTTTGTATAAGCGGAAACAAAATAAGAAAATATAATTACTTCCATGAATAAATATTTTGTAAGACGATCTCATGGTTCTATTGCTCCAAAAGGTGAAATCGCTCACCTTAGGCGCCCCTCACCCCCGGTCCGACAGGATCGTGAGATGAGGTAAATCATGGTGACTCAGCCAACCAGCAGCAGCTAGACCTTATGCTATGCCGGTTCTCATGGTTCTATAACCGTGAGATGAGTTGATCATATCCATAACTAATCGTGAATAATAATATTTTTAGTATAAAAGTAATATTTTTAATTAGTAAAGTCGGGTCGAAAATTCGTCTCATAAAACAATAGTGATACTGTATTACGTGAGTTTTTGTATACTTTCAAATACTCTGGAAAAATTATTTCTAAAAAATTAAAGCTAAAAACACCTTAGAAAAAATCATTACTACTAAGTTCTTATCCAAATTAAACTATAAATTTGGGTCTTATTACCCATGTATGATAGGGACATTACATACAAGTATATATCTCAATTCAATCTCTGTTTACGTGTGATCATTCCATTTAATAGACGACAAAAAATACAACTGCACAAGAAAATAGTTTTAGACAAATTTTACAGATTAACAATAGAATTGATCACGTTATCCACCCAAATAAATTATTATAAAAATAGAAAATCTTATCTATAATATATATATATATATATATATATATATATATATATATATATATATATATATATATATATATATATAGAGAGAGAGAGAGAGAGAGTATCTTCTCCAAAAAGGCATGAAATAGATAAATTAATGGGACATGCAGACAGATCTAAGGTGGAGCCTAAAGTGGTACCACATGCACATATAATCAACTATTGTTTGTTCATATTTTTGGAGTTTTTTACTCCTTTAAATTTATTTATGATTGAATAATAGGTCTTTTGTGAGACGGTCTCACGAATATTTATCTGTGAGACGAGTTAACCTTATCGATATTCACAATAAAAAATAATAATCTTAACATAAAAAGTAATAAATTTTCATGGATTACCCAAATAAGATATATGTCTCACAAAATACGACCTGTGAGATCGTCTCACACAAGTTTTTGTCTTGTTCGAATATATAATTCGACTAAAATTGACAAATGAATAGTATTGTGGTTTTTTAAAAGTACACAAAAACTCATGTGAGACGGTTTTACATATCAATTTTGTTAAATAAATCTCTTACTCGACCCGAATAATGAACAAATATAATTTTTTTGTAAAAAAATATGATGAATAAAGATTTACTCAAGAAAATCTCATCGTAAACTCTTGTTCTTTTTTTTTTTTTTCCAATTTTATAATTTATTTAAACAAAATTGAAATAGCTATTGCTGGAATCAATATATTATATTCGATTTGATTTTTGTATTTTATTTTGTTTTAGTTAGATGCCAAAAAGGTTCCTTTTGTCGTAAAGGCATTGATTGGGGCAGTTGGGAACAGATACAATGAACAGCTTTTTTCCGTGGGGGCCTACCATGTTAATCAGAGGACAAAACAATGTTCATGATTGCCTAGAAAAGCAAAATTTGGCATGCGCATCTCTACCTTTTCTTTATTTAATTATTTATTTATTTAATTTTTTGGGTTTTTGTTTGGGAGTATGAATGGCAATCGAGCAAGTTTAAATACGATTCGGATTAAAAAAATTGTTTGGGACGAGTTAGTTTAATCGAAAATTGTTTGGGACGAGTTAGACCCGATTAAACGGATCTACAAACAAGTTCGATATGAGTCTGGAGATTTAATGGATCCGCTTGAGGCTTACATCATCATTATATGTTTATATATATATTGTCGTTCTTATTTGAGAGACGAAGTGGTTATCAAGTGGAAGGATTTTTTTCTGTATCATCAAATCTTTAGGACATATCCGATCATGTGCTACTTCAACGTTAGAAGCAAAAATTGTGTAGGAAAGTCACTCAAATCCAACGCTGTTCTTTAAGTTAGATTGGGGTGGTGCTACAGTGTTTCACCATATTGGGTGTAGCTAGCACTAAACATGTTTTATTAATTTTTAAAAAATAATAATTTCATATAATTTTATAGTAAATGAATTAAAAATATGGTTAGTAGATTAACAATAAATTATTTTTAATTTTACGGTGTTATGCATTAGAAAATTTCATATTATAATTATTTAATAAATATATAAATAATATAATTATATTTTGTATATTAAATTCAAGTTTAAATTTAATATATATGAATTTGAACAAATTTATATGTTATATAATTTAACTGTTATAAATAAAAATGCTAAGAATATTCTAAATATATTTGTTAAGGCAAATTTATATATAAGTTTTGATGATCTCAAACTAAACTAATCTAATTCGATTTATATTAATGTAGATTATTAAACGGCCGAATTAAACAAGACTACAAATACGATGATCAAGTTACGATGTTACCAACTACCCTGAACAGACAGATCGAGCTATTCAACTATTTCGACCTGATAGAGTTTCTTCATTAGCACGACTTTAACCAAGCTGTTCAAACTTAACAGATCAACTTGAATACCAGTATGTCAATATTCTCCGAAGACAGACAGTCTATCTATGAGTTTATAATATAGTTGTCAGCAAAAATAAAAAAACGAAGATCTGTTGGTTACTCATTTCAGCTAGTGTCCAAGGAATTTGAATTGGTTGACATTATATTTGACAAAACAATAAGGATGCGTGTCAATATGTGCATAAATGTCGGCTACCCAGTACATCTGTGAGTACTCGATATATTTATTGCCGTTGGGGACCAATACATCTATACTATATTATTAAGTTTGAGATTTTATAATAACTAAATTTTGATATCATAGTATTCTTTAATAATTATATATATTAATGAAGTGTTAAAACTTCAATGTGAGTCACATATAATCCAGCGGATAGAGTTTTTGTTTCTTAAACATCAAGTTGCAGGTTCAGTTCCTATTTGATTTTTTTAATTTTTTTTTTCTATTTATTTTCTTAATTCATATATCAAAATTGTAGTAGTCCCTCACTATGTCTTATAATTACATTTTGATTCTCATTTAAATATAAACTAAATGAATTATAAAAAATATCGCGCACTTTGTATTCTGAATTATCCTTTACACACGAACATTGTTGTATTGTGAGAATCAATTGTAATTATCAAAAACATGTTTTTGAATATATCAAGTTGAAGAAAAGAGTGTTGATAGTTCATTTCATTAGAGTTGTAGAACCGAACTGAAGTAGTTTGTACAAGTTATTGTACTGATAAAATCTTATAGTAGTATCATTATGAAACAAAAAGAAAGGGAGACGTAAAAGATTAACATTCGAACTTCCATAAACAACTCGTTGCTTCTTTATTTACTAATATTTATTTGTGATGTTAAACTTTGATTTGTGCTGATAAGTCAGCCGATGATAACTGAGCAGTTGTTTTTATATTATACTCATTAAGTCATCTGAGCAATTTACATACTCGGGACTTATTTCTGATAGTTCAAATTACTGAGTATGAATAAAATATTGACTTGAGCTATTAACACAATTTAAGCTTAATATTATTTGACATAGTTTGCATAATAGTTCATTCACTCTCCCATTAAACTATTATCTTCGATCCTTATAATCTTCTTTTTAGACTTGAGTTTAGAGCTAATGAGTTGGAGAAGAGTTTCTGTTTTTTGTAAAAATTATATTATTTTGAAATTAGTGATGCACTAAAATAGAGTAATGAGGTAGTTTTAAGTTTATGTTTTGATCGATTAATCATTTGATTAGTCTAGTGACATGATGGATAAACATTAAATGACAGTAATATACCACAATTTCCATTGATATGGTTTCACTCGGCAAAAAGTATATGAATTTGAAATCACTTCAATTTTATTATCAAATAAGTCTCATTGATTGCAAGGAGTACACTTATTAGATGATGATATTGTTGGGTGCAATAACTGTCCCTACTAGAAGAGCGATCGAATCGCGGTGCTTCAGCTGCTGTGCAGTTTAAAATATTTGAGTTGCACCATTAACACCAGCTATATCTTTTGGTAAAGCGGCAAACGTTCGGTCCTACAAATTTTTTTAGAAAAATTAGAATGACGTAATTTGTATCATGAATTCGATTACTTAAATCAACAAGAAAATTATAACTTTATATTATATGTTAAATACTTTGATATTTACAATTCCTTGTTTACCATTTTTATAATCAATATTCTCTAAAATTTTATATGCACATTTTGAGCATTGTTTGCTTTGAAATTTATAAATATGGAGTGCTACGTGGCCGGGTTTAATATTTAATTGGGCCCCTATGTTTAAGAACTAATTGGACTAATGGGCTTAACCTTCGGAATTGTAAGTGGGCCGCTTAGTCTGTTATTTAAAAGGAACCCGGTAGTCCGGTGTGGCATGGGCCGTGACATGCAATTGTAACTAGTTTCTTCTCCTCATCAAAATTCAAAATTATAGGTATTAGCATAGCCTCCAATTAAATAATAACCTTGGTTAAACTAAGTTTTAGAAAAATAATTCAATCCAAGTATATTTGAGTGTGTTCAATAATTCAAAAGTACTTGAGAATGTAAGTTTTTTTTTTTATATAATAAAAAAATCGATCAATGTTATTCTGCTTACTAGCTATCTATCTTTGTTACCTTGTATATAGGGTGCGTAATATGTACACGACTCATCATATATTTCATAAAAAAATCGATCAATGTTATTCTGCTAATTAGCTATCTACCCTTGTTGCCTTGTAAATAGGTTGCGGAACATGTACACGACTAATCACATATTCAATGGCTTTATTTATATTTTTTCTAAAGTGTTTCTCCATGTAACACGTATAAATATAGCCCTGTGGATCCCTATTACTTCACATAAACATATATTCATAAAAATCAAGGTTCTCGAAAACAAGAACGTCATTTTTCGATGTTAAGCGAGATTATGTGTAAGAAACTTTTTCAGTTTTTATTATAATTAAATTTGTAGTCAAACAATAATAAAAAGATGGAATTATCATAAAATTAAGACTACGTGAATAAATTTAAGTGCTAAGAATATTAAATTATTAAAATTATAAGAATTAATAGTTTCATACAAATCTACAAAATAATAGAATAAAATTAGTTGATTATCAATCGGTATGTCATATTTATGTTGATGATTTTTTTATTTAATATGTAAATCCGAGCGTTTGTCATTTTGTCAAAAGTTATAACTGGTGGTAATAATGCAATTCAAATCTTTTAAGTCATATAACAGCTCAAACACTATATTTTGATTGCTCTAACAACCATGGACAATTATTGCATCTCAACAATATCTATCTCAGTAATTGTACTACTTGTAATCAATGGTAATCATACTTTTGACTTTGGCTCTGATATCAATTGTAAGACGAGTACTTGTCGTTTTATTAAAAATTATAGCTGGTGGTAATGGTGCAACTCAAATATTTAAAACCGTACAACATCTCAATTTCTAATGAGCAATTATTGCACCCCAAAATAATATTTATAAAGACATATTAATTCAAAAATATAAGTGAAACAAAAAAACTTTTGTGAGACATTTCATGTGTCAATTTCGTGAGACGAAGCTTTTATTCGAGTCACCATAAAAAAATATTACTTTTTATTGTACATATGGACATAATTGATCTGTCTCAATAATAAATATCTACAAGACTATCTCACAAGATATCTGAATAAATTTTAATTACTGGTAATTAATAAAATTGCATTTTGTTTATCACCTCCTATCATTTAACCAATAAACATATTTATTTAATGATAATTATTAATTAACAATAATAATATATCTTAAAACTAAAATATATTTCACATATATGAATATAGTAATTGATCATATTACAATATAAATATAAATAATATACACCAACCAACATATCAAGCAAAGGCTTTATGAGAAAGGTAAGCGCCATTAAACTTGGTTGGCTAGTTTAGCCCTACTAGCGGCATTTTCGATGTGATAGTAACTAGGTATGGTAATTTAGAGCTCAAGATTACATTTTTTTTAAAAATATTGTTTGATCCTTTTTTTTAATATATATAAAGTGATAATATATTTGATTAGAAAATGTTTTTGTTTTAATTTTTTTGAATGAAAAAGTTAGATTTTGAAATCTTTTTTGATAAAAATTAATTAAAAAAAGCAAAAACTTGTGTGAGACGGTCTCACGGGTCGAAATTGCGAGATATATATCTTATTTGGGTTATCCATGAAAAAACATTACTTTTTATGCTAAGAATATTTCTTTTTATTATAAATATCGGTAGAAATGATCCGTCTCACAGATTAAGATCCGTGAGACGGTCTCAACTTATACTCGCTCTTAAAAAAATAGTGATGGCGAAAATATTGAATAGTCTTTATGATGAGAAATTTATAAGGAACACAAGTTCTAACTTCCTGTGATGGTCCCACTTCAAAGAGTTGATCGAGGGTATGACATATGCGGAAATAAGCTTTTTTTCCTTAAAATAACTAGTAGACTAGACCGTCTCACGTATTTTTTAATCTGTGAGATAAAACAATCTTGTCTATATTTACAATAAAAAATAATTTTTATATTGACCCAAATAAAATATCTTACTATTGTGAAATTAATTAGTTTGAATAGTTTTTGTTATTTTTTTAATAATTTAATGATTTGCTTATATATATATGTATATTATGTATATAGAGTTTGCGAGAAGCCAAATGTCCAGCTAGTATTACAAGCAAGCTTCTCAAAATACTGAAGAAAACGAAGATAATACACAATATCTCGTAAAATTCAGGGAAGGGGGAGAACGGTTGCCAACATTAGAAATCCTGCGAGTCTCTGCTAATGGGTTTTCTGAGCTGATATTGAGGAAGTCCGTTTTGTATTCGTATTGATAAAGTCCGCATTTTTTGTTGTAGTTTTTCTGGCATTGGAAAGGTGTGCCCATTTTCTGATTTGAATGAATTTCAATGGGTTTTCCGTGATGAGTTTGTATTTATAATTTTCCATTTATCTGCTGCTTGTTCGTAAGATGCAGATAAACCTATTTGATGTTTGGAGAAATACGTTCCATTTTGTTGTTGGAATTTGAAATGTGCGAATGGATACGTCGTTCTTGTGGTTGCATGTTTTGGGTTTCTTCTGTAGCAGTTTTCTTCCGTTGAGTTTTCTTTTTCTGGTTGGTTGCGTGTTTCTGAATTCTGACTTCGGCTCTGTTTATTAAACGTTGGAATCTTGTAAAGTGGTAGAATTCATGTGTATTAATGCATCTGTGTTCCACTTCTCTGCATATATGATTTACAAGAGTTTAAGAATCAGTGCTTACATTAATTGAATTCTGCTGGAGAAACGTTTCCTTTTTTCTTGATTTTTTTTTTCTCCTTCTGTCTTTTTTTTTTGTCTCTCTGTTGAACTTCAGTTTGATCCATATCTTCTTCTCACAGACTGTGCACTAACAAAGCCATGGTGGCCGCTGCAGCAACTCACGCATTCCTTCCAGTAGTGTCCCCAACTTCGGATTCCTCCGGAAAACCATTGGGAAAGTTCGGGGGAAGCATTGTTGCTAGTGTTGATGGTCGTGGAAATGGCCTTAGTTCAAAGTCCCGATCTTCGGGAAATTTATGGGTTAGGGCCAATGCACAAATCCCTCCCAAAGTTAATGGGTCTAAGGTTGGAGTTATGGATGGTTTTGAGACTGATGAAGTGACCCCATCATCTCCCCCTCGAACCTTTATCAATCAATTGCCTGACTGGAGCATGCTCCTTGCTGCCATCACGACACTATTTTTGGCAGCTGAGAAGCAATGGATGATGCTTGATTGGAAACCGAAACGACCTGATATGGTTGTTGATCCTTTTGGTTTTGGGAAAATTGTGCAAGATAGTTTAATCTATCGACAAAACTTCAGTATCAGGTCCTATGAAATAGGAGCTGACCGAACAGCTTCTATAGAGACATTGATGAATCATTTGCAGGTAACCTCTGGAAATCATTATTGTGGTGCCTTGGTGTGTTAATTGTGTTTGCAAGACTACAATTATTGAAAGTCTTACTTGATTATGGTTAATATGGTGTAAGTACAGGAAACAGCTCTTAACCATGTGAAGAGTGAAGGTCTGCTTGATGATGGCTTCGGTTCAACACCAGGGATGAGTAAAAACAATTTGATTTGGGTGGTTGCTAAGATGCAGCTTCTCGTGGATCGTTATCCTGTATGGTAATTCACGATACGTTGAGCAATCTTGATTTGGCTATCCTTTGGCTAGAGGTCTTAGAGATGTAATTAAATCTGTAAAGCTCGATGGCATAAATGTTTCTCCTGCAGGGGTGATGTTGTTCAAGTCACTACTTGGGTGGCTGCATCTGGTAAGAATGGAATGAGACGGGATTGGCTTGTGCGTGACACCAATACAGGTGACGTTCTAAGCAGAGCATCCAGGTGAGAATTGTGTGACTAGTCTGCATAAGTAAGTATTTTATTTACAATTCTTAGATTTTTCCATCATCTTGGTAGCCTACTTTGTCAATTAGGGGATTGATACTAGCTAAACAATGTCAAGCCCAATGAGTAACCTGGTTAATTAGGCTTTGTGGGTTAAATCAGAGGGGCCAATGGAAGGCACTCGACTTCCAATCTTCAACCATCAATGGGTGACTTCTTCCAGCATCTTTTGAGTCAGACTGATGGAATTTGCTGCTAAATATTGCATAGCATTTGAAATCTATCAGACTCTGAATAACTTACCCGAAACTTTGTTTCTTGTTGGATTAATGGCAGTCTGTGGGTGATGATGAATAAAGAGACGAGGAAACTATCTAAAATTCCAGAGGAGGTCCGAGAAGAAATAAGTAGCTATTTTTTGGAATATCCTCCTGTTGTAGATGAGGATAGCAGGAAGTTTCCGAAACTCAATGAAAGCACTGCAGACTCAATTCGTACTGGTTTAACTGTAAGTAGAGTCTGTTCTATGTTAGCAAACTACTTCGTACCCTACAAATATCACAATCTTTTTTATCATTGCTGGAAAGTTCCCATTCTTTGTGTGCAGCCAAGATGGAATGATTTGGATGTGAACCAACATGTGAATAATGTGAAATATATTGGTTGGATTCTTGAGGTGAATATTTATTTCCTCCCTGTTCCCTTTTACTTTGGCAAATGTTGCATTTTGGTGTCCCGTATTCGAAAGATAGGATATAGTGTTTTATTTTTTTGCTTATTTTAGTCCATCTTAATTAATATTTTGGTAGATTGGGTTGGTGAATTAATTCTATGAAATGCATCAAAACGAATAATATCAACAAACTTCACCACGTTTACGATATGATCTTATCCGTGGAATTACTGATCACGGAAATTCCTGGTTTTTTTATTAGCTATTTTTCATCATCTCATTTGTAGTTACTTGTTTCAAAGTGATGTGCATCTACATCATCTATGTTTGTTTCAGAGTACCCCATCCACGGTTTTGGAGACTCTCGAGCTTGCCCGTGTGACTCTGGAGTACAGGAGAGAATGCACGAAAGACAGTGTTCTGGAGTCCCTCACTTCCCTTGTCGAGAATGAGGTTGGTGACTTGGCAAATTCTGGCTTTATTGAATGCCAGCACTTGCTTCGATTAGAGGGCGGTGGTGAAATTGTTAAGGCAAGAACTGACTGGAGACCTAAATTTTATAAAACAATTGGAAGCTCGAATCCGCTTCCGGTCGAAAGTGCACAGTGACTCTGTCTTCTCACAGCTGAAGTGGAGGTACTGTGAATTAGATACTGCTTTTTCTTGTGGTTGTGCATGCGTTTTCTGTCCAATTCCATGTAATATTCAAGACTCCATGTTTGTTTGTTTGTTTGTTTGTTTTTTATATATAAAATTTTTATTGATTATTTGATTAATCGGGAGAAAGATGCATACAGCATTAAGTGATTGCTAGTACCTGTCTCCGTCTGCCATTTAATTTCCAGCTAGATGAAAACTCACAACGGTACCATTATCTTGGTACCGTTTTCAATTATTTTGAAGTGAAAGTTGGTGTGTAGGGGGGTTAGCAGTCTATTTCTTTACTGTCCAACGGGTTTCTGCTTTAATTCAAAAGGTATTAATTGGGTTGCTTGCTCATATATTATATAAGACTCTTTTTTTAAAAAAAAATTACATGGAGGTGGGAGTTTAGTCGCGATCATCCCATATCACCTGGAACGACCTCGGTTTTTCACCGTACGAGAGATGTTTATGTCATTACAAGATTCACGGGACACATACATAGGGCTATTTGAGGTTAGATGTTGGGTGATGCAAACTCCAACCATGTAGCTGTTGGAAGGAAAATCAACTAATATAGTTGGCCCTTTTATTGATAATTATAGTTATTATATTCCTTTTAAATGGTATTGTTTTTTCTTGATTGATCATAATTAGATAATTCATTTTAAAGTCTGGACGGATCGATGGAGTATATTTGTGGAGAAAATTAAGAACATTACCTTTGTTTGATCATGAATTTGAATAAAATTTGTGCTTGCTTTTTGTTAATTGGATATCTTTCAAAGGTATTTAAAAAAAACATTAAAAATATTCATAAATTAATTTGATCGACACTGGTTTTGAGTAAATGTAGCTAGGCATGTTTTTAGTCAATCAATGGTCCATACTACAAAATATATGGTAGACACTTGTATTTTTTAAATAGAGTTTCACCTACGTTACGTTATTTGCTTTATGATCTGGTGTAGCATAGAATAATCTTGAATGATCGATGCATCGAATGAAAGATGATATGTTATTCAAACTGATTGTTATTATTTTAATGAATTGGCACCATGTCAAATCATCTGTCATGTGATTTCAGTTCGAATTTCCATTTCTATCCGTTTCAAATCAAATTGTTGCACAGAAAGCATGGAGTTGGAGCGTGGCGGGATTGTTGGTTTGCATGGGATTGTGGCACGTTGGAAACATATTTGAATAAATATTTCAACAAAAGCATGCCATGTTAACGGACTCTAGCGCCGTATTCTATCGGTTATGAAAACGATTTGTAAAATATAAAATAAATACAAGTTAGTGAAATAATGTACGCACCTTGATTGTATCTCATATTTATTTTCTTGTAAGTTTTGTTTTCGTTTTCTATTTACATAATAATAAGTGGGTCTCATGTGAGATCGTCTCACGGATCCTTATGTGAGACGGGTCAACCCGACCGATATTCACAATAAAAAGTAATACTCTTAACATAAAAAATAATATTTTTTCATGAATGACCCAAATAAGAGATCCGTCTCATAAATATGACTCGTGAGACTGTTTCACATAAGTTTTTGTACATATATAATTGAGAATAAATAGTCAAACGACACAAAAAAGGAAATATACACAAAGTAATTTATTGTTTAGTCTATTTTTTTAAGTTGACTTGTGCAAGTGGAAAGATCATTTTCTATATTTATTCAGGAGGTAACGCTTCTTGAGTAGACCAATTCCACGTTCAAATCTCAAACCTTGCCTTGGGGGTAGGTTTACCTTCTTAGTCGAGCCTTACATCTCAACTATTCAAACCCATGCTACTTTGTTAAAACTAATAATGGATATGATATTTTCGCATAAATAGGTTTTCCTGTCGTGAACATTGTCCGTTGTACAATTGAAAACTGTTGAAAGTCATAGATATCGACAACTCAATGCACAATATGGAAAATAACATTAACGACGCAGACTGTACGTTGTCGTTGATGTTTATTTTATTTAATAATATACGATAAAACCTATGATTTAATAAATCAATTAATATATCAGATTTAAAATAATTATCAATCTATATACAAACAATCATCACAAATATTACATCATAGTCCAAAATCAAATCACCATCAAAATTGATATGTTCCAAGATCGAACAAACATAAATATATTCCAAAATCAAACCAACGTGGATATGTTCCAAAATTAAACATTGTCACTATTATTTCTCAAAAAAGCTTATGTACCAACATCCCAGACAATTCTTTCAGCCGCAAACATTTCTTTAATCACATCCATTGTAAGCCTGCAATGAACAGTCAAATTTTAGTCTAAACTCCTACAAAAAACTAAACCTAATTAGAGGAAGAATAAACAGGAAATGACAAAATTTTGCTCAAATATTAGTTCTTAGATGATAAAACGTGCCTTAAATGAAGGTAAATACAGTTTCACTAATGTAAGCTTTGTCTTGCCCAAGTTCCTACAGCTCAAGTTATTCAACTTTATAGCACAAGCAAAATTTCCAGATGTGAGCAGACAACTCACTTGTGACTTATGGAATGAAATAACGATAAATTATTTGAACAAACCGGAAGAAGGAAGAAGCCAACGTCCTGAACTATTGGTCCTGGACGACGGAATTAATGAAATCCTCAGGCAGCCAATCCATGACTGTTACTATTGATAGGTAATATAGATATTAGAGACATTTAACGTAATTTACACATTCCAAATCACAATTACCATCAAGATGCAATGCCTCATTAAATCGGTGTTGCAGGCTATCCCCTCCTATGTGATGTCTTGTTTCAAAATTTCGGCTTGTATTTGTCAGGGAATCGAGCAAGCATGTGCTAAAGTTTCGTGGAATGAAAACAATGGGAATATAGGTTTACATTGGACTAAGTGGTTTGCATTTCCGAAAAGTATCTGCATTTGATATAGCACTGTTGGCAAAACAAGTTTGGCATGTTATACAAGCTCCTAATTCTTTGATGACAAAAGTACTCAAAGCTCCTTATTTTAAACATTCTGGAATTATGGAAGCTGGATTAGGAGCTAACGTACCCTTTGAAATGGTTTGGCACCTCCACCATTTCAATCATCGTATCCTTTGCGATGTTGGTGGAAGTTACTTTGCAGTCTTAATACCTCTCCCAAAGTACGTATATTTTTGTGGTGAATATCTCGAGACCTTATCCCAACTGCAGCTAACTTGAAGATGCATCACATGCCCATCTCAGGTATTTCTCCTTTATGCAAATTATATCATTTTTTTCATGCTATTACAAGCCATTTCGTTTTGTTTTGTCATGCGGTTCGGAATTGTTGGAAAGACTCTTATGTTTTGGCAACATTTGTGCAAGCTTCACATGGCTTCTTTCTTGAGTGCAAGTTAGATTCGTCGAAAGCCTTTTAAAAAGAAGAGTTTGAATTGTTTGCAATGTTGCGTTGGGCTGTCTGGTTTGAGGTTTGTAAACACACACATTCAGATCATGCTAAATCGAAGGAATTGAGAGTGGATTTGGTCTATTCATCTTTGGAGGCATTTCGAAATGTTACATACAGAGGTCATAAACCGATATTTATTAATGAGTTGAATTCATAATCGAGATAGGTGGCTCCAAATTCTTTGCAATATCACAAATAATAGGTATGCTGCACATCAATGATTTGAAATTTCCAGGGACAAATGGTGGCTGATCAGACGAGTGTTATTCGTTTTCGGGCTCCGTGCTTAGCGTAAAATTGGAAGCAATTCGATTCGATATGAATTTAATGTTTACATTACGGGTTATCTAATATATATATATGTTCATATTCTCTTCTGATGGTTAAGTCAGTAACGAACGATGTGAAGTATTTTCTATTAAAAGAAATTCTGGTTGTCAACGTTCAAACAATTTTGATTTCCTCGATTTTCTTTTCGTTAAAGGATATGAAAGGATGATCAATTGCTGTAACTTATTTTCTAGCACATGAAGCAATTGAATCCGAGTTTCGAGTGGATTAATTGTGATTAACTTTCGTGATTATCAACTATTGTAAATCGTAATATTATTGACTTGTTTTAATTATAATTATAATAAAAAAAATACATAGTTCCTAACACAGATAAAATATAAAGTCCGGTGGGCCAAAATTCCGGCCCGAAGAGTTTGTGTGATAATGAAAAAGACGGACATTGACTTGATGCCATTCATATATACGCATGATATAATTTCTTTGTTTCAGTAAATTCTAAATCCCTCATTGGGCTACAAATTCTTTTCAAAATTTGATAGATGTTTTGAAAATTGAGTCGGAATCTCCGATCCATCATCGGCGGGAATGGAATCGCCGGGTCTTTTGGAAGACTTTGGTCAGAAGGTGGATTTGACGCGCAGGATCAGAGAGGTTCTGTTGAACTACCCGGAGGGCACCACCGTGCTGAAAGAGCTCATCCAGAACGCCGACGACGCGGGCGCCACCAGAGTCTCGCTCTGCCTTGACCGCAGGACCCATGCCACCGGCTCTCTCTTATCTGATTCTCTCGCTCAGTGGCAGGGCCCCGCGCTTTTGGCGTACAACGATGCTGTCTTCACCGAAGACGATTTCCTCAGTATTTCCAGGATTGGCGGCAGTTCTAAACATTCTCAGGCTTGGAAGACTGGTCGATTTGGGTAATCCCGCAAATTCAGTTTATACAAGCTATTCTATTTAGAGAGAAGCGTCCGGGTTCGGGTATTTGTGTGTGTATTGATTGTTGATTATATATAACCGCGTGTGTTGTGTCCATATGCCCCTTTTCTCTACCATTTCCTTGTACGCTTCGTGGTTGTGGAAGACCGGTGCGGTATTTATGGTTGTAGATTTACCTCCTGCCCGTGATCGATATGCATTTGAGGATCATATTGATGATGGCATTGCTTGCGTTGACCTTTGCCTCTATTAGACATTGAAAATGAGGACATGCTGTTGCTTTGTGCTGATAATGAGCAAGGTTGCTACTTTGTGCTTGAGAGAATGTGAATTTCTACCATCCACACTAATGAATATTGCAATGCATTAATATACGGCCGGTCTTGTCAAATATTTAGTTCCTACATATGAAAGAGACATACTGAGAATCTTTGAATAGAGATTATTCAAGGCAATGATATTTTCCTATAAAAAAGTTATTTAAATAAGTTTTTATTTAATTTTTAGGACTCTGATTTGTCAGGCCATGAAATTCCGAAGACCGGTTAGCATGGTCTTATTTTATGTTTAGGGAAGTGTAAGGAGAAATGGCTTTCGAAACTAAAAAAAAATACTTTTGATATTATTTTCTAAGCATATATTTATTATTTTGCATGCCAAATCATGTAAAAATTGGTTTGCTTAATATTATTGTGTTATGTTCGAATGTATATTTGTGTGTATGATGATTGGAGTAAAATATATTAAATTTTAAAATATTGTATATTTAGTTCAAATATTGAACTATCGTACGATAAATTGGGTTTTTGTGGGAAGATGTGGAAAATTGAGCTTAATGTATTGATTATTTTGGGAAGCATAGAAACTGAGAAATGTATTTTTGGGAAAAAGGACAGAAAAGGAAGTGTTGTTATTTGATTTTATGTTAAGGAATGAAAACTGGAGTTGGGAGATGAAGATCAAACATTTGTAGGTGTTCAGTGGCTTTTTGTTGATAGAATTCACCTCTCTATTTATCTCTGAGAACCAAAATTTGTTAGTAACTATTAAATGTGCAGTTGTAGGATACGCGTGCTTAATGCCAGTGTTTTGAGATGACAACCCAACTTAGATATCCACTTTCAACACAATTATTGACCTAGAATGATATAGGTTACTGACAATTAGCAATTAATTAAAGGGAGTTTTTTTAATGATTTCTGCCTGTTATGTTTCAGATATATTAACTATGTAGGACCGTCTATAATTGACACATCATGGTGGATGTCTTATTTAAAACCTTTGTATTGAGAACAATTGCAAGTTCTACATGTTTTTTTTTTTTTGATGAGAAACTAAATATTATTAATAAGAGAAGTTTTACAATTAATGCGGATGAGTAGTCCGCAATACGATTAAGAACACTACATAATAGACACTAATCCAGTACGATCATGCCCATACATACTTCCAATCCCTAATTAAATCAGAAATAGATAAATGCTGAAATTCTTTAAGAGCTACTGTCCAGCCGGCGACTCTGAATCTAATCTTTTCCCAGACTGCCTCTGTGTCATCGGTGCTGTCTTGAAAAATTCTTTTGTTTCTCTCCAACCAAATGGACCATAGCGTGCAGTGTATGACCAATGGTAGGAATCTCGCCAATCTTCTGTTTGAATTATTTCCCAGCTCCATGCTGATTATTTCTGCCGCTTTCCTTGGAGCCACCCACTGAAATCCCAGCTCTATCAAGACTTTTGTCCAAATATCTCTAGCAAAAGAACAATGCACGAGCAAGTGATCTTGATCTTCTTCTTGTCTTTGACATAAGGCACACCACTGAGGGCACAACGTACACAGGGGCCACCTTCTCTGAATGGAATCACATGTGGGGAGTCTCCCCAAAGCAACAATCCACGCGAAAACCCGGACTTTATGAGGGATCGGTACTTTCCAGATTCTTGAAAAGTATTGAAAGTAAGGAAATGAAGAAATAGGAAAGAAAGAGTTGTAAAAAGAGCGAACTGAGAACACGCCCGTGTGATCACCCACCCAAACTCTAAAATCCCCCACACCCCTCTCGAGTCTAACCGAATCTAGAACCCCTAAAAGGTTAGTGTACTCACCCACTTCGACCTCGTTCAACTCTCTCCTAAACCGAATGTCCCAATGAAAGCTCTGATTTGGTCCCTCCGAATGTGACACAAAAAAGGGGTTAACAGGTTTATTTTGACTAGTGCAAATCCTATACAGTGAAGGAAAACTCTCTGAAAATGACTCTCCCCCCTCCCAAACATCTTCCCAGAATCGAACGATATTACCTTCTCTTAAAACCCCCCCTACCAAAGGAAGAAAAGTCGGGTAAGATCGAGAGATAAATTTCCACGGGCTTCTGAAAGTTGTGTTTCTTGCCAACCCCACATCCCACCCATTCTCTTGAGTACCATAGATGCTTGTAATCACTTTCTTCCATAATGCATCCCTTTCCACCGATCCTCGCCACCACCATTTCCCCAACAAAGCTCGATTTCTTAACCCTATATTTCCCACACCCAATCCACCCCTGTCCTTAGGCATAGTAACCTGTTTCCAGCCGACAATATGGCAATGCTGATCCCCATCTGCACCATCCCACAAAAAATCCCTCATCAACTTTTCCATCACCTTTTCGACCCTTCTTGGGACTTTAAATAAGGACATGTAATATGAAGGCAACGCACTCAACACTGACTGTATCAAAACCAATCTTCCACCTCTCGAAAGGAAGGCTTTTTTCCATGAAGCCAACTTCCTTGCCATTTTCGACAATACCGGTTCCCAAAATTCCATCTTCGAAGGATCACCACCCAATGGAACCCCTAGGTACCTTATCGGCAAAGTGTCTCTATTACATCCAATCTCATGTGCCAAGGCAACAACCTCATCATCCGGATAGTTAATTCCCATAACCGTGCTTTTTTCCAAATTAATTTTCAACCCTGAATGAAGGCCGAATTGATTTAGTATATCCACTAATGCGAGTACATGCATCTTCGACTGGACCATAAATAATGTGTCATCCGCAAATTGAATATGTGAAATCTCCACTTTCCTTCTCCCAACTTCTAGTCCTTTTACCTCGTTCAAGCCCTTGGCCTTGTCAACCATTCTTCCCAAGACATCGACCACTAAATTAAACAAGAAGGGGGATAGTGGATCCCCCTGACGAAGCCCTCGCTCTCCCTTGAATTTTCCCCTCGGCCTTCCATTAATAAACACCGAGAAAGACACACTCGAAATACATCCCATAATCCATCTCCTCCATTTTTCCCCAAACCCTTTCCTGTTCAAAACATATTCCAGAAATCTCCAATCCACATTGTCATACGCTTTTTCCAAGTCAACTTTGAGAATCCATCCTTTCTTATGCTTCCTACGATAGTCCTCCACCACCTCGTTTGCAATTATACAACAATCCAGAATCTGCCTCCCCTTGATAAACGCACACTGTGTGTCCTTGACGGTTTTTTCCAAGACTTTCTTCAATCTGTTAGTCAACACTTTCGACACAATCTTGTACAAGCTAGTGGTTAGACTAATTGGCCTGTAATCCTTTACCCTTATGGAGTCCTGTTTCTTAGGAATTAGGCAAATATATGTTTCGTTTGTGATCCCATTCACCACCCCTCCTTCATGAAATTCCTCAAACACTCTTATCAAGTCTGCCTTAACTGTTTCCCAATTATGTTGGAAGAAAGCTAATGTGAACCCATCGGGGCCCGGCGCTTTCTCACCGTCACAGTCAAACACCGCTCTCCTAATCTCTTCCTCCGTAAAAACAGCTTCCAACTCCTCGGCCTCCATTGTCTCTATGGGACACCATTCCACTCCTTCGATCTCCCCTACCCCATCCCCCTCCGATCTTCTGTAAAGATTCTTATAAAAGCCAAGTATATGTTCCTCAATCTGTCTCTCCCCAGTGATCATAGTTCCATCCTCCAGCATTAATTTTTCTATCGTGGACCTGTTCCTTCTATTAGTCAAAAGGGAGTGGAAAAATTTCGAATTTTGATCCCCTTCCTTCAACCATTTAATTTTCGATTTCTGTCGATCCATGCGAAATTTCATAAGGGATACCATCTGTAGTTGACATCTCAATATTTTCCTTTCCTCGTGCAAGACCGCCGACCACTCTCCCTCGGACTCTAACTCATCCATCTGCTTTATCCTTGAAGTCAACTCGCTCAACCTAATACCCACATCTCCAAAAACTTCTCGATTCCATTTTGATGCCTCAGTTTTAATTCCTTTCAATTTTAGCATGAATTTATACCCCTCCCACCCCTGGAATCCCACATTATTCCACCACATCTTGACCAAGTCTCTAAAAGAGTGGTGCGACAGCCAAGCATTCTCAAATCTAAACGGAGTAGGACCCCACAACACCTTCGTAGTGTCAAGTACCACCGGGCAATGATCCGATGTAAATAATGTATCATGGTAATTTTTGAACCTTGATTAATGATATCATTCCAATTCACTTCTGATTAACGTTGATGTGGGCGAACAATCTATGGTCTAAAATATCAATAAAAGAAGAAATCATTTGAATTTTAATACATAATAAAACCCTGAAATTAAATATTGTTCAACTCAAATGTCACAATCATTATCCACATGTTAATTTCTATCTAGTTGCATTGGCTACATGATCACTTTTATCCGTTGTGCTCTGTTTGGTATTATTGTAACCCTCAAATAGTTCAAGTCATTTTCAATTAGTGCATTGAAGTCAGTTTTGGACTCCATCCTCTTTTTCTTTCTTTTTTTTGGGTCTTAAATATTTATAATTCCCCTACTTATCCACCCAAGCCTTCGATGGTTGATGTTCAGATTAAGTACAAACAATGAACATTTGATGTTCTGATTGAGTCATGGGCGAATTAAGCTATCTTGAAGATTAATATCCGGTTAGTTCATATTCGATATGGATTATTTAGGATATTTTACTTCCATTTCTTCACAAGGCATGCTCACCTCCTTGGAGGTAGGGCAAATGCTTTTAGAAACAGCTCAAGCATGACTAGGGTTAGCCTGCATCAGAATCCCACTTTACAGATCCAGACTTCTGCTGGGCTGTTGCATGCAAAAAAAAAGAAGAAAATATAGGTAATTGTATCCCACATAATCAATTGCACAACTCTGTAAGACAATGTTGACACTCTATTCTATTTTCTCGTGACTTTTATTTTTTTGCATCTAATTACATTGCACAAGTGGCCACTTTATATACTTATAAATCGTTTTATAGTTACTGGTGAACTAGGAGTGGCCACTTTATATACTTATAAATCGTTTTATAGTTACTGGTGAACTAGGAGATACTTCTTTGTATTTACTTTGGTTTTTACAATGGGTAATTATGGTTTTTGCAGATTTTCAGTTTGGTGCTGAATTCTCTTTGTTCTGTTTGAAATGGATCATCTCTAATTTCATTGTTTCCAGGGTGGGCTTCAACTCGGTGTACCATTTAACTGACTTGCCTTCTTTTGTAAGTGGAAAACATGTGGTTCTATTTGATCCTCAGAGTGCTTATCTTCCCAATATCTCGGCGGCTAATCCCGGGAAGCGAGTTGAGTACGTTAGCTCCTCAGCAATTTCTCTGTATGAAGATCAATTTCTTCCATATTGTGCTTTTGGATGTGACATGAAAAGTCCTTTCCATGGAACTTTATTTCGATTTCCCTTGAGAAATGCAGATCAGGCTGCAAAAAGTCAGCTCTCGAAACAAGTGTACCTTGAAGATGATTTATCTTCCATGTTTAGTCAGCTCTATGAGGAAGGAATTCTATTACTACTTTTTCTTAAATGTGTATTATCCATAGAAATGTATGTATGGGAAGAAGGCACAACTGAACCAAGGAAGTTGTTTTCGTGCTGCATTGATTCGACTGATGAAAAAGTGGTGGGGCATCGTCAGGCTCTTATGAGATTCTCAAAATCAACAAATTATTCTGATTTCGGGATGACTGACTTCTCATTGGACTTCTTGAGTGAGGCTGTGATTGATGATGTTTCATATAAAAGGACACATAGGTTTTTTGTGGTGCAAATGATGGCTTCACCATCCAGTAGGATTGGCTCTTTCTCAACTTCTGCGGCAAAGGATTATGACTTACATCTATTGCCTTGGGGATCAGTCGCAGCATGCATTTCAGATGATTTGCTCAATGTAATTCTTATCAACTCAATTAGATGTTGGGTGATATTTCTCAATCTCTGTAACTGTCTGTTCTGGGGATTTTTCTCTTGCTCCTTTACAAGTACATGAAATTCTTTGGGGTTCTTGTTAAATTATGTATGCGACACTTAGTTTTTTGTTCTTCCCTACGCATTTTGGTTGGGATTTATTATCACAAACACAGGGTTTGGTTTGCTGAAGAACTTGAATGCTTCACACTTCTTCAATTTTTTGGGGGGCAAATAATATGTGGATTTACTCGTGCCTTCCATTGTTTTAGTTACTACCTTCACATATTTAATTGATGGTTGAAGAGTTTGTTAGGTGGTGATTAGTGTGCTGATGAAGAATCACGTCTAGAAATAACCTGTATGATGTAGCTCATCGGGCCTTGGGCTGCAGTAATAGATTGTCATCTCTTGAAAATGTTTGAACTTTGAAGCTACAATATTTGCTCTCAATTATTTAAATATTTTAACAGTTTAGAGGGCAAATGAAGTGCTAGAGCTGAATGATACTTATTTTTCTTTAAGATCTAATGTCTTGATTTGCTACTGTATTAAATATATTTTGGTGCATAAGTTTCCCACATGTAATGAGGATTTAATAAACAACCTTGGTCCCATAGAAGTTTTTTTGTTTTTTGTTTTTTGTTGTCTTTCATTGGAGAAAAAGCAGGAAAGGCATGTACTGATTTTTGGACCCTTTCTCCAATTAAACAAGTCTTTTTTCGTGTAAAACTTGACAGGATGATGTTCTGAAGCTAGGGCGGGCATTCTGTTTTCTCCCATTGCCTGTGAAAACTGGATTCCGTGTGCAAATCAACGGATACTTTGAGGTTTCTTCGAATCGCCGTGGGATTTGGTACGGAGATGACATGGACAGATCCGGAAAAATTCGGTCCGTCTGGAACAGGCTTCTCCTGGAAGATGTCTTGGCTCCTTGTTTCAATAAAATGCTTCTTGGTATTCAACAACTCCTGGGTCCAACAAGAAATTATTATTCTTTGTGGCCTATTGGTTTATTTGAAGAGCCATGGAATTTGTTAGTTGAGCATATATATAGGAGTATCAGGAAGTCTCCTGTCTTATATTCAGAGGTGGAAGGTGGGAAATGGATTTCACCTAAGGAAGCATTTCTTCATGACTCCGAAAGTTCAGGAAGTAAGGAACTTGGTGATGTTCTTGTCCAGCTTGGAATGCCTACTGTTCCTTTACCGAGTGATTTATTTAATATGATATTGAATTCCACAACTGCCAGTGATCAAAAAGTTGTTACTCCTGATTCAGTACGTCAGTATTTAAGAAATTGCCATCATTTGAATGTAATCAGCAAATCCTGGAAGCTTATGCTGTTGGAATATTGCTTTGAAGACTTGGTTGACACTGATGCTGGAAGTCGTGCATCTGGCCTGCCTTTGTTTCCATTGGCAAATGGCGATTTTGGACCAATTTCCAAATCCACCGAAGGGGTTACGTATTTTATTTGCAATGAGCTAGAACATGTGCTCCTTCAACGAATCTCAGATAGGCTGATAGATGGGAGTATTCCGATGAACCTTTTATGCAGATTAACAGCAATAGCAAATGTCTCGGGAGCAAATCTAGCTGTTTTTAATGTAAATGAGTTTGTTAAATTATTTTCTGCGTTTGTACCTGGTGAATGGAAATATAAGACGAGCGTTTTATGGGATCCGACTTCCAATTTTTCTCACCCAACTTCTTCTTGGTTTTTACACTTTTGGCATTATCTTAGGGAGCAGTGTGAAGAGTTATCTCTTTTTGGAGATTGGCCTATACTACCATCACGGACTGGGCATTTGTGTAGGCCTTCTATGCAGAAAAAAATGCTAAATGTGGTGAAATTGTCTGATAAAATGCAACACATTCTTGTCAAGCTAGGGTGCAAGATACTGAACAACAATTACCGCATTGAACACTCAGATTTGGTTAACTATGTGCATGATGCTGATGGTGAAGGTGTTTTAGATTCAATTTTTGACGTGTCTTCTAACAATAGCATTAGTCAGCTTCTTCAGTGTTTGGAAGCAAATGAAAGAGATGTGCTTCGGCAATTTGTTCTAAATCCGTCATGGTTTATTGGAAAGAAAATGGATGATTCTCTCATACGAAATAGCAAGTGGCTTCCAATTTATAGAGTGTATGGTGGAGAATCTTCTGAAACTTTCAAGCATTCAGATTTGATAAACCCTCGTAAATACATACCCCCATTTGATAGTCCAGAGTGCTTGTTTTGCGATGAATTCCTCTGTAATTTGTCAAACACTGAAGAAGAAATACTTAGGAGATATTATGGAATTGAAAGAATGAAGAAGACACAGTTCTATAAGCTTCATGTTTTGAATAGTATAAAGAACTTGAACATTGATGTGCGGGATAGTGTCATGTTATCGATTCTTCAAGATTTACCTCAATTATGTGTCGAGGATGAATCCTTCAAAGAAATCTTGATGACCTTTGCATTTGTACCCACAGTTAGTGGGGATCTTAAAAGACCATCAAGTCTATATGATCCACGGAATGAAGAACTGTGTGCTTTACTCGAGGATTTTGATAGTTTTCCTTCTGGGAAATTTCGTGACTCAGGAATTCTGGACATGCTACAAGGTTTGGGTCTTAAGGGGACTGTGTCTGTCGAGGTGGTCATAGAAAGTGCTCGGCATGTGGAACGCTTAATGCATGAAAATCAAGAAAATGCTAACTCAAAAGCAAAGATACTTCTTTCATATTTGGAAGTGAATGCATTCAAGTGGCTACCTGATCCACCAGCTGATGATCAAGGAACAGTTAATAGAATATTTTTAAGAGCTGCAAATGCATTTAAATCTCGTCAATTCAAATCTGACTTAGATAAGTTCTGGAATGATCTTAGGCTTATTTCATGGTGCCCCGTCCGTGTTTCTCCACCTCACATTTCATTACCGTGGCCCACAGCTTCATCAATGGTTGCTCCCCCCAAACTTGTGCGGCCATACTCGGACATGTGGCTTGTTTCTGCCAGCATGAGGATACTTGAAGGAGAATGCTCCTCTTCTGCATTATCCTACCAACTTGGTTGGTCTAACCCTCCTGGAGGAAGTGTAGTTGCTGCCCAGCTGCTTGAGCTTGGTAAGAATAATGAGATTGTATCTGATCCTATTCTTCGGCAAGAACTGGCTTTGGCAATGCCAAGGATATACTCTAACTTGATGTCTTTGCTTGGTTCTGATGAGATTGACATTGTAAGGGCTGTTCTAGAAGGTTGCCGGTGGATTTGGGTGGGAGATGGATTTGCCACCTCCAGTGAGGTTGTCCTTAATGGTCCTCTTAATTTGGCTCCATATATACGTGTCATGCCTATCGATTTAGCTGCTTTCAGTGACTTGTTTCTGGAGCTAGGTATTCAGGAACGTTTGAGGCCTTCTGATTATGCAAATATATTATATAGAATGGCCATGAAGAAGGGTACTGTTCCTCTGGATTCTCAGGAAATTAGTTCTGTTGTATTTATTGCTCATCATCTTGCTGAAGCTCACTTTCAAGAGGATCAAGCACATCTGTATCTTCCAGATGTATCGGGCAGACTATATAGTGCAACGGATCTAGTGTATAATGATGCTCCCTGGTTGCTCGACTCTGAAGGCTGTGACAATTTGTTTGGTAGTACCACAATTTCACTGGGTGCTAAGCAAACTATTCACAAATTTGTTCACGGTAACATTTCTCATGATGTTGCTGAAAAACTTGGAGTACGTTCCTTCCGGAGGATCTTGCTTGCAGAGAGTTCTGACTCTATGAATTTGAGTTTGTCTGGAGCTGCTGAAGCATTTGGGCAGCATGAAGCACTAACAACTAGACTTAGGCATATTCTTGAAATGTATGCTGACGGGCCATCAGTTCTCTTTGAGTTGGTGCAAAATGCTGAGGATGCTGGAGCTTCCAGTGTGGTTTTTTTACTAGACAAAACAAATCATGGCACTTCATCTCTTTTGTCTCGCGAAATGGCTGATTGGCAGGGTCCAGCTTTGTATTGTTTTAACGACTCTGTATTCAGTTCCCAAGATCTCTATGCTATTTCACGCATAGGCCAGGAAAATAAACTTGAGAAGCCACTTGCAATTGGAAGATTTGGGCTTGGATTTAATTGTGTTTATCACTTTACAGACATTCCTGCTTTTGTTTCTGGTGAAAATTTTGTTATGTTTGATCCTCATGCCTGCAATTTGCCCGGAATTTCTGCTTCTCACCCTGGCCTCAGAATAAAATTTGTAGGTAGAAAAATTTTGGAACATTTTCCTGATCAGTTTTCTCCATTTCTGCACTTTGGGTGCGATCTGCAACATCCATTTCCTGGCACTCTTTTCCGTTTTGCCCTTAGGACTTCAAGTGCTGCCTCTAGAAGCCAAATAAAAAAAGAAATATGTGCACCTGCTGATGTCCTGTCACTTTTTTCTTCCTTTTCCGAAGTTGTTTCTGAGACTCTGCTATTCCTTCGAAATGTGCAAACAGTATCCGTTTATGTCAAAGAAGGGCCTGAGAGCGCCATGCAGTTATTACACCATGTTGGCAAGAAATGTGTTATTGAACCTGAAGCCGTAAAAAATCCGTTTAATGACATTTTTAGTTTTATGTATGGAAATCAGCAAGATAAATTGAGCAAGGATCAGTTCCTTAATAGGTTGAGCAAATCTATTAATTCAGACGTTCCATGGAGGTCTCAAAAGCTTATCATGTCCGAACAGAACCCTTCTGGGTGTAGGTCAAACCTGTGGTTAATGAGCGAATGCTTTGGAGGTTCCCACAGCCGAATTAAATCAACAACCTATGACAAGAAATTTTTCAAATTTGCTCCCTGGGCCTGTGTTGCCACACCTATCAACTCAGTTGAGATTGGGAAAAATTCGGCGGAGAGCGGGGAAAATTTTGAAGAGTCTACTCTAAATACTGCTGACATTCCGCAGGTTCCTCTAGCCTTTAGCCAAGAAATATTCAATTTTGAAGGTCGTGCTTTTTGCTTCTTACCACTTCCAATCAGTACTGGTCTACCCGTTCACGTCAATGCCTATTTTGAGTTGTCATCAAATCGAAGGGACATATGGTTTGGTGATGACATGGTGGGGGGTGGGAAGATGCGTTCAGACTGGAACATGTACCTACTTGAAGAAGTTGTTGCACCAGCTTATGGTCACCTTCTTGAGACACTGGCGTTGGAATTGGGCCCAAGTGATATATTTTTTTCCTATTGGCCAACAAAGGCAGGTTTTGAGCCTTGGACATCATTGATGAGGAGCCTTTACCATTATATTTCTAATAGGGATCTTTGTGTGTTGTACACTAAAACTCGAGGTGGACGGTGGATTTCGACCAAGCAAGCTATTTTTCCTGATCATACTTTTCATAAAGCTTGGGAACTTTTATATGCATTGTCTGATGCTGGTTTACCTGTGGCTATTGTTCAAAAGGAGATTGTTGACAAATTCAAGGACATCATCCCATCTCTGCATTACCTCACACCTGAGTTGCTGAGAACTCTTTTGATAAGGAGGAGACGTGAATTCAGCGATAGAGATGCAATGTTCTTAATTCTGGAATACTGTTTGCTTGATATAAAAACTCCAGTAACAGCAAAAAGTTTTTACGGGTTACCCTTGATACCTCTTTCAAATGATGAATTTGCTAAGCTAGAGAAAAGAGGGTCAAGCGATCAAATTTATGTTGCACTGGGGGATGGACACATGCTTCTCAAGCATTCAATCCCACATCAGCTGGTAGATGCGAGGATTTCCGACTACCTATTTCAAAAGTTATGTCTTCTTGCTGAAAGTGAAGATTTTAACATTTATTTCCTGACATGTCCAATGCTAGAAAAACTGCTTATCAGATTACTTCCATCAGAATGGCATTATGCTAAGCAAGTGACGTGGAGTCCTGGTAATCAAGACCATCCCAGCATGGAATGGGTTAGGCTTCTATGGAGTTATCTGCGATCATGTTGTGAAGATCTATCTTTGTTTTCAAACTGGCCAATTTTACCTGTTGAAAACAATTATTTAATGCAACTTGTTGAAAATTCTAAGGTGATAAGAGATGGTGGGTGGAGCGAAAACATGTCTGCTCTATTGCATAGAGCTGGATGTCTTATATTGAGACGCGACATTCCAATTGAACACTCCCAGTTGAATCATTATGTGCAGTCATCTTCTGCAATGGGTGTTCTAAATGCACTACTAGCGGCAAACAGTATGGTGGTTGACATTGAGGAGCTTTTTGGTGATGCTACTGATGGGGCACTTCATGAGCTTAGGAGTTTTATTCTCCAGTCCAAATGGTTCTCTCAAGACTCTGTGAGTAACACGCACATTAATATAATTAAGAGCATTCCAATGTTTGAAGTGTTCAAAAGTAAAAAGCTTGTGTCCCTTAGTGGATCGCCCAAATTGCTTAAACCAGTATCCATACACGAAGATCTTTTAGGTGATGACTTTGTGAAACTGGATTCAGAAAAAGAAAGAACGATACTGAAAACATATTTAGGGATCAGTGAACCATCGATAGTGGTTTTCTACAAAGATTATGTTCTTTCTCGCATGTCACAATTCATTTTCCAGGATGGCATTCTTTCAGGCATTCTGTCTGATATTAGGTTCTTGATTGAGGAGGATAACAGCTGCATAGCATTGTTCTCTGTGATACCTTTTGTTCAGGCTCTTGATGGTGCTTGGAAAGAACCAATCAGGTGTGTTTCTCAACTTCCTCAATTCACCACTACAAATAATTGCACTTAAAAAATAAATTTCTCAACAATTCTTGTTGGGCTGTATAAATTGCCCCATGGGAATGCCTCCATATTTTTTTCTGAGTGCATGTTTTGATTTTTTTTTTAATTTCAACGCTTGAGTACCGGAGCAGCAGGAACACAAATAGGTCATGAAAAAAATACAAAGTGGAAGTTTGAGACATTTTTTACTTACATGAGCCTGGGAAAAGCAGCTAAAAAACATGAATTCTCTTGTTTTTTAAATGAATAAAGCTTACAGGCAGCTTGGATGTCCAATATAATCTTAAGCTTGTTTTGACGATCGTTGAAATTTTTTAATAAATAATGGAGAAGTTCTTCACCAGTCTTTTTATGGCCATTTAGTTTGTGAAGGTTTATATAAAATTATCGAATATCATTATCATTACACACTTGTCAAGACAGTTAAATCAAGTACATACATCTTTCTTCGGTAGCGTGCTCTCGCTGAAAATACTATATCCGAAAAGTTATATAAACTTAGTAACTTCTTGACAAGGGAATTTGAGGCTTCTTTCATTTTATTTGATTTACTAAATGTATTCTCTTACTTCCTCGTACATGCTTTCTATGCTAAGTATTTCTAAACAACCTTTAACAATCAATTCTGGGGTTATCCTATATTTAATAGCTGCCACAGCATCTTTTCTCTTGCAAATCATTCTTGTTAACTTATTCACCTTTTGTGTTTGCTTCATGGCCACACCCAATTTGATGTGTTGTTTTTCATACTCCATTACTCATTCTGCAGGAGCGGAACCAAAACTTTGAGCTAGGAGGGAATTTTATGGTAAAAACATATTGATCAATAGGACAAGATATCAATTATATCAGATTATTTTTTATCATTCTCTTGATTTTTATGTTTATTTTAGTTTTTTTGAAGAACACTCCCGTTTATAATAATACAAGAAACTAAATTTATAGAATTAACATGTGAAATTTATAATATTATATTATCTAAATCTAATAAAGAACATTATATTATATTTTAGCAATGAAATTTTGTTTTGAAAAACATTACACAAAATTTTGTTTTATAAATGAACAATGTTATAAGTTGTTTGAATTGTTAACATAATTATAAAATATTTTTATAACATATGGTATAATTTTTTAAATTTAATTTATGTTGATTTTGTTCTATGTTATAAAAATTAAAGCATTGATCCAATACTAGAATGAAATCATAAATATTGAGATTTAATTGAAATGCCACTTATATGGATGTTTGTTCACTTTATAGATTATAGATTTAAGCACCAATTAATTTATATCATAACCATTAATTTACTATGGGTGTGTTTATTTTAGATGGATGGGATTGGATTATTTAAAATAATCCCATCTTGTCACTTGTTTGGTTGCATTTTGTATACTGATTATTTATTCTATATAAATCAAATCACTAATATTTATCCAATATCATTCAAATCATTTATTTTAAAATTAGAACATTCATCCTTCATATTTTTTTTTAATATTCATTAATTATTGAAAAGGACAAAATCGTAATTTATCATTTTATCTCAAATTAAATTAGTCATACGAAGCATACTATTACTTATTAAATCTATTCCACACCCTACTCAATATTTTAATAATTACATCATTATTTATCCTATCCAATCCCATCAACCCAATTATACACAACCTATTAGAACAATTAGTTAGTCTTATTTTTGTTTCTCACAAAAGACACAAAAGACAACGATATATTTAATTTATAATATGCATTTTTATCAAAACCAGAAGGATGACACCCTGAGATTGGACAACAATCACAGCGTCAAAGAAATGCAAGATACGGTAATGATGCAAATTTCTGAAGGTCGCAAATGTTACTCCGAACCATGGTATCGAGGTAAGCAGATCAAGATTTTGAAAAGAATCCAGCCTAAATCAGTGAATGAATTTCAAACAGGGACGATCGAGTCTTTGAAGATAACTCCAAAACAGAGGGAATTTCAGTACGTCTACAGTAGGAAGAAAAGTAAGGCAATTAATGATACATATTACGCCCCAGCGGGTGAAGAATCAAAGAATCCATTCATCGAAAAATACACTGATTTCACAGAAGGGGACGTAGGAAACTGGGAGAAACATCTGAATCCAAATTTTTCAGATGTAGGTGGCGAATCCAGTGCAGAAGAAAGTCTCATATCCGATCACTCGACATTACATTCTACAGATTTTGACGATTTGGGTGTCTTTTTTGAAGAGTCTCCGAGTAAGGGTGGCAATTTGCCCAATAACTCTATTCTTATTCAATCCTCTATCCATTCTCTGTCTCCTACTCGTTCCTTACAGGGTCGGGGGGGTGGGGTCGAGATTTTAGGTGGGGTGGGAAATACATCTACTGTGTTTAAGTTGGGTAAACCCGGGAAAAATTCCATACGGCAACATAATGACAAGGTGAAAGAATTGTCATCGGGGGGAGTCGACTTACAGAACTTGAAAATTGCGGCCGATAATGATTGTTTGACAGCTATGGGTGTCGAGAAGATTGGAATTTTGAATATCAGCGAATGTGGGGAGGTGGATGGATAGTGTCGTTCTTTGTGAAGAGCGAGTTCAAGGGGAGATGCAGTGAAGTGATGAGAATTATTTCATGGAATATTAAGGGAAGTGGTTCTGCAACACGTAGGGGTTTGATACGTGCTGTCCTTGTTAAGGAAAAACCGGATTTAATAATTTTGCAGGAATTAAAAAGAGAGGTGGTGGATCGAAGATTCATTGCAAGTCTATGGAAATCGAGGTTTGTGGAGTGGCTCATTCTACCTGCTATTGGTCGGTCTGGGGGAATACTGATGATGTGGGATCCAAGGATCATTTCGGTTAAGGATAATTTGATTGGGGACTTTTCGATTTCGATTCATATACAAAAGGATAATATCATTGATTGGTGGTTCACGGCGGTTTATGGTCCATGTCAACCTAGATTGAGAGCTAATTTCTGGGATGAGTTGGCGGGATTGAGGGTTCTATGTGGTGATCGTTGGTGCTTGGGAGGAGATTTCAACGTGGTCAGATCAATAACCGAGAAGATTAATAGTCTTTCACAAACAACAAGCATGAGTTGTTTCGATGCACTGATTCAAGAATTGGAGTTGATCGATCCTCCATTACTCAATGGAAAATTCACATGGTCGAACTTTAGAGACTCGGCCATTTGCTGCAGATTGGACAGATTCTTATTCACGGTGGGGTGGTCTGAAATTTGTCCTTCTTACAGACAATCTCTCTTGCCCAGGATTATTTCGGATCATCATCCAGTGGTTTGCGACTTGGTTAAACCTAAGTGGGGTCCGACTCCATTCAGATTCGAGAATGTGTGGTTGCGGGATCCGAGTTTCAGAAATTTGATGCAATTGGCGTGGAACAATGAGAGCTTTGAAGGCTGGGAGGGTTATAGATTTATGATGAAATTAAGGGCAGCAAAGGGTGAAATAAAAAAATGGAATGAGGATGTGTTCGGGAAGGTGGATATGAAAATTGCAGACTTAGTTAACAAAATCAGCAGATTGGATAAGCTAGAAAGCGAGGGTCGGGGTTCACAAGAGGTTTTGAATGATAGGAAAAAAACAAAATTGTTGCTGGAAGAATTGATATGCCGTAAGAATCAAATTAATAACCAGAAAAGCAGAATCAAATGGACTACGGAAGGAGACCAAAACACAAAATTCTTTCATTCAATCTTAACTCAACGCAACAACAAAGCGATCATTGACAGAATGGAAAGAATTGATGGAACAATTATGACAGACGACAATGAAATAGTCTCCATTATTCTCCAGTATTATAGGGAATTGTACGGGCTGTCAAACGTGAGGAGTTGGGGCATTGAAGGGTTGGAGTGGAGTCCTATTGATGAAGAGTTGAGTGCAGAATTAGAAAAGCCATTTTCAGAAGACGAGATTAAACAAGCTGTTTTCCATTGCGATGGATGTAAGAGCCCGGGAGCCGACGGTTTCACGTTGGCTTTTTTCCAAGTGTGCTGGGATTTGGTGAAAAATGATTTGATGAAGGTTTTTGAGGAATTCTTTCAACGAGGAATCATTAACGCAGCGACAAACGAGACATATATTTGCTTGATTCGTAAGAAAGTGGAATCGAATAATGTGAAGGATTTCAGACCAATAAGCCTGGTAACGAGTGTGTATAAGATTATAGCAAAGGTACTGACGATGAGGCTTAAGACTGTGATAACAGCCACCATTTCTGAATCTCAAAACGCTTTCGTTGAAGGGAGACAAATTATGGATTGTGGACTTATTGCGAATGAATTGGTGGAAGAGGGAAGAATTAAGAAAAAAAAAGGGTGGGTATTGAAGGTGGATTTCGAAAAAGCATATGACAATGTGGATTGGGATTTCTTGGATTTTGTTCTGTTGAAAAAAGGGTTTGGTAGTAGATGGAGGTCGTGGATCAGAGGTTGTGTGTCAAATGTGTCCTTTTCTATATTGATCAACGGCAGACCAAGAGGTAAGCTCAAAGCTTCCAAAGGGCTAAGACAAGGTGACCCATTATCACCGTTTTTGTTCAATTTGGTGGTAGATGTGTTGGGAAGATTAATGGATAAGGCGAAGGAGACAAATTTTATAAGTGGGATTGAAGTTGGAAGAGAAAAGGTAGAAATATCACATATTCAGTTTGCCGACGACACACTCTTCTTCGTGCAAACCGAAGATCATCTAAGATTCTTGGTCAAAGTGGTTCAATCTTTCTGTGACATGTCGGGATTGAAAATCAACTGGGATAAAAGCGCTTTGTTGGGAATTCATCGTGCTTCGGAAGAAGTTGAATTATTGGCACAAGAAGTGGGCTGTAGAAGGGACAACTGGCCTATCAATTATCTTGGGATGCCCTTGGGTGGCAATCCGTTGAAAACATCTTTTTGGGCACCCATCGTGGCTAAGGTAACAAAAAAATTGGCAAACTCGAAGAAATCTTTTCTTTCCAGAGGTGGTAGGCTCACTTTGATACTATCGGTTTTAAATTCTATCTCGATTTATTTTCTGTCTCTATTCAGGATGCCGAGAGGCATAGTGGAGGCATTGGAGAAGCTCTCTAGAAACTTTCTTTGGGATGGGGCGGATGGCGAATCTCATTGCCATTTGGTTAAGTGGGAAAAGGTGTGCACACCGAAAGAAAAAGGAGGATCGGGTGTGGCAAATATAAGTTTGAGAAACAAGGCTTTGCTTGGAAAGTGGTGGTGGAGATTCTTTGTGGAGGGTGAGTCATTGTGGAAGAGGATAATAGTGAGCAAATATGGGTTACAAGAGAACATGTGGGATGCAGGGTTGGCGTTGAATGTCACGTTTAGATGCCCATGGAAGTTCATTTCCCGAGTTTACCCAACTTTTAAACAGATGGTTGTATTTAAAGTGAGAGGAGGTAATAAAGTGAGATTTTGGGAGGATAGATGGTGGGGGGATTCCTCTTTCAAAGAACTTTTCCCAGCTTTGTTTCAGCTTTCTTCAATCCATAACATGCCTATTTCTTATTTTGCATGTTTTGATAGTGTGTCGTCTACTCTTTCTTGGGATTTTCATTTTAGAAGGGTTGTCAGGGACGAGGAGTTACATCATTTGTCTGAGTTATTAAGGAGTCTAGATTCGGTGAGTTTGGTAGAAGGGGCAGATGATTTTCTTCAGTGGCAAGGGGACCCTTCCGGTGTTTTCTCGGTAAGATCGTTTTACGATTCGTTCTTTCCTATTAATCGTTTCCCAATTCCATCAGTTTCCCTTGCTATTTGGAAAACTCCGGTTCCAAAAAAAATTCAGTTCTTTTCTTGGATAGTGTCATTGGGTAAGCTACCTACCTCGGAGATGATTCAAAAAAGATGGTCATCGATTGCATTGCAACCTAATTGGTGTGCACTTTGTAGAAATGATACAGAAACTCAGAATCATTTGCTCATTCACTGTCCATTCACATTATCCCTATGGTTTAGAGCTTTGCAAGAACTTCATTTGGTGTGGGTGATGCCTAACTCAACAATTGATTTATTAAATATGGACTTGGGACAGCATACGGGAACAAGGGGCAGAATTTTTTGGTTTGTAGTTGTTCAGTGCTTATGTTGGTCTACATGGCTTGAAAGAAACAGAAGGGTTTTCGAAAATGTTGAAGAAAATGCGGAGAGATGTTGGGACAGAATTAAGCTTAATATTGCGTTGTGGATTGGCAATCATCACGATTTTAAGAACGTCTCGGCTCTAGATTTATTGAGAAGTTGGGAATATGTGTATCATTGACATAGTTGTTTTCGTGTTTTTCATTATGAGAGTGGACCACTAGTCCACTATGTAATCCTTCTTATCATATTATTAATAAAACATGTTTCTTATAAAAAAAAAATTATTACTTTTTACACTTGCTATTTTACCTCTGAATATAAACCCAATTAATTTAAAAAGTAATAGATATTAATCTATTAAGGATGTGGGCTAGCCTGGGCTGAAGCCAAGGCTAGCACCAATATGGTCCACCCCTATATATAGTCGTCCATAGAACTACTAGAACTACCTACAAAGAATAACATTTCATTACTTCTCGCTGCCTTGCGTAGAAATGCGATAGCACTTGTGCACATTTCACTAAATTGAGGCTCAGGTGTAGTGCATCATTAGTGGGCGGCACCTCTGCTATTTTGAGATAAGTTCATAGTCATAGGAGTGATTATTGTTATACACTGGACGTGTACCTAACATGGCCCTCCTTATTGAACCACCAAGATGTTTCCTAACAGTGCTGTACAACAGTATGCTTGGTATTGTTTTAGGAAAACATATATGTTATTATAGATGTCAAATCACATAAAAAATTGTCTCGTAATGGTGCTATATCATAATGTAATCCTAATTAAAAGATTTCACGTTTTGTGTTTTGGGTTAAAATATAATAATATTTATGTTATTTTGAAATGTGATAAAAAGTTTAAAAGAATATTATGTTGGGAGATATGAAAGGACAGAAAATGTTGTTCGGGGAATAATGAAAATGAGATGGTGATTAATTTATTTTATTTTGGGGGAGGTAAAATGAAGAGTTGACAACGAAACCAAAGAAGTTATTCCATTGTTTAATGTCTCATGTAAACTGTGGTGAGAGGAGAGGCATTCTTTTCACACTTTGCATTGTTGTTGCTTTTTCATTACATGAAGATGTTTATCTCAATCTTTGATGTATGCCCATTATGATTTGTGAGTTGCTCTATGCAGGCTTTATGATCCTCGCATTCCAGAACTGAGAACATTTCTTCACAGTGAAGCCTTTTTCCCCTCGGAGAACTTCTCTGACCCACAAACTCTGGACACTCTGGTAACCCTTGGGCTTAGACAGACTTTGGGCTTTACTGGTTTACTCGATTCTGCCAAGTCAGTTTCAATGTTGTACAAATCAAGAGACTCAGAAGCAACAATGATCTCAAGAAGGCTGCTTTCTTGTTTAAACGTAGTAACTTTGAAGCTGCCTTCTCATGATGAGGGAAAACTTTCAACCAATGATATGGAATCTTCAGATATTGCACTTCATGAAGGTGAAGAGGAGAGGTCCTACATTATTTATGGTTCTGAATATCTTTTGTCAGATGTTTTGGACATTGATTCAGTTGTCAGTGACATGGTTGATGACAAGATTGGAGAAGATTTTTGGTCAGATCTGAGGGCTATCAGCTGGTGTCCTGTCTACACGGATCCACCAATTCATGGCCTTCCATGGTTAGCCTCAGCTCATAGAATCGCAGCACCATTTATGGTCAGACCTAAATCACAGATGTGGATTGTTTCATGTAAGTTTCATTTGTTGGATGGAGAATGTTCTGAGTACCTACGGCAGAAACTTGGTTGGATGGATCACCCAGATGTGGAAACCTTGTCTGCCCAATTAGTTGGGTTATCTAATAGCTATAATGAGCTCAAGCTGCATTTTAATGACGAATTGCAAAAGCAGATACCATTAATCTATTCACACTTGCAAAATTATATTCAAACTGATGATTTGATGTTTCTTAAATCTTCATTGGCTGGTGTTCCTTGGGTTTGGATTGGAGATGATTTTGTGGTTTGTGAGGTGCTTGCATTTGATTCCCCTGTGAAATTTAGTCCATATATGTATGTTGTACCATCTGAATTATCACTTTTCCAGGATTTGCTTCTGGCATTAGGGGTCAGACGCAGTTTCGATGTTTTTGATTATTTTCATGTTCTACAACGGTTGCAAAATGATTTAAAAGGTGGCTCTCTCCTAACTGACCAGTTGAGTTTTGTCCTGCATATACTAGAAACTCTTGCAGATAGTTACACGGAAGGGTCAGTACTTGAAATTCCTAGTACTCTATTGATTCCAGATTCTACTGGAGTACTCAGAGCTGCTGGGGATCTTGTGTACAATGATGCACCATGGATGGAGATTCATTCCCCTGTCGGGAAACATTGTGTGCATCCATCAATCAGCTATGACTTGGCCAACAGATTAGGCGTTCAATCACTCCGTTCCCTTTCTTTAGTCAGTAAAGAATTAACTAAAGATCTGCCTTGCATGGACTATAGTAAAATAAACGACCTACTGGAATCTCATGGGAACTATGAGTTTCTTCTTTTTGACTTGATTGAATTGGCAGATTGTTGCAAAACCGATAAGCTTCACCTCATTTTTGACAAGAGGGAACATCCACGACAGTCTCTGTTGCAACACAATCTAGGTGATAATCTTCTGTTTAATTTCTTATAGCTATTTTAAGATGAATAAATTGCAGAATTTACTGTATTGAATTTTTTTTATTGTTCCTGGGTTTTAGGTGTGTTAATAGAAATGATTCTTATATTTAGCTTGAGAGTGTATACATTTTTCGTGTGTTCTTGGAAATGCCAGCTTTTGATGACGTTTGTAAGTTAAAAAAATCTGGTGTCTTTTGTACTTTCTGATTCTGAGCTTTCTGTGATTGATGCCCCAACCTATGCAGCGGAATTTCAAGGGCCTGCCCTGGTGGCAGTACTGGAGGGTGCCAGTTTAAGTGGAGATGAAGTAGCCAGCCTCCAATTTCTTCCACCATGGAATCTGAGGGGTGACACTCTCAACTATGGCTTAGGATTACTGAGCTGTTTTTCCATAAGTGATTTGCCATCAGTCTTATCTGATGGCTTCTTCTACATTTTTGATCCTAGGGGTGTAGCTATTGCCCCACCTTCAAGTCACTTACCTTCTGCCAAAGTTTTTCCATTGAAAGGTACGCTGTCGTGACATCCTCAGCTCTCAACTGAGGGTTTATACATTAAATAACACATTTTCTTGCGTTGGATATCTTATTTGGTTCATTTACTTAATTAGATTAGATGCCCATGTAGAAAGTTTGATATTTTTGCAAGTATTAACTGTATGGTGATTTAATTTATGTCTATTTATTTCCGTAGTTTTTTGTGTTTGTAACTTAGAAAGTTAGTTTAATTCATTGAGTGATAATAGTTTGGAGGAAACTGTTTAGGTGGCAGAGTGTTAACCTTTTTCTCTACTTTTACAAATGTCTTGAGAATTGAGATACTTAGGTTGAGATGAGATGAGGAGATATAAAAGAAGAAAGGAAAGAAGAAAGGGTGGGTGTTTAAGGTAGATTTGGAGAAGGCCTATGATAATGTGTACATGAGATTTTTGGATTTTGTTCTTTAACAGAAAGGTTCTGGAGTGACATGGAGAAAGTGGATTAAGGGTTGCATATCATCTGTTTCTTTCTCGGTCTTTATAAATGGTAGAGCGAGGGTCAAATTCAAGGGGGAGAGAGGTCTAAGGCAACGGAATCCACTTCCCCTTTTCTGTTCAATCTAGTTATACATGCGCTGGGAAGATTGGTGGATAAGGCAAGGCAAAGAACGAGGTCCGGGGATTGGAAGTTGTAGAGAGAAAGTAGAGACATATCTTATCTAATTTGCGGATGATACTTCGCTCTTTCTTAAAACTGAGAGTCATTTGCGCAATCTATTGCAGATTTTGAACTCATTCTGTCAAATGTCGAGATTAAACGTCAACTTGGAAAAAAGTGCATTGTTGGGAATTAATTGCACATATGTCGATTTGGAAGAGTTGGCTACAGAGATTGGATGTAGGAGGGAAGGGTGGCCTATTAAATATTTACGGGTTCCATTAGCGAGAAATTCTAGGAAAACGAGATTTTGAGAATACGTCGTGTCTAAGTTGTCAAAGAAGTTAGCTAGTTGGAAGAAAGGCTTTAAATGAACTAGATTGACCCAACTCTGAGCCAAGCTCGACCGTACCCAACCATATAAACCTCATCCATGTTCATAAGTTTTGCTCGATTCACTCAACACTTTTTAATTTGTTATCATAACATTAAATTTATGAAATTTTGAGGCTACAAAGTTCAATGGAGTCTGTTTTTGGAAAAATGTTGGTAGCATGGATTGAGCTGACTAGTTGTTGACTTCTAAGTCTGGGCTCAATTTTAAGTGAAGTTCAGGCCTGAACTTTATTGCATCTAAGGCTTTGCATAAAGCTATTGCCGAGTAAGTGATTGGATAATCGGACTAGTTGGACATCTGAGCAGACATATTCGTGAACATGAATAAGAGACAGAGCGAATGAATAGTAGGTCAATTTTAAAATTCAAATATAAGATATGGTGGAGATACTATGCGTAAAAGTTACAAACACGCGAGTACATGTACTAAAGGGAAAGTTTCAGTTATTGTTTTTAAATGCCATAATTTATCTAGTCGTGTCAATTTACAATTCGTGACTTGAATTTTGACTTAAGTGAAACTACAACTTACATTGATGCAAGAAACATTTAATTCTAGTATTTGCCGTTAAACTTAAAGATTATTTTTTCTTTGGTTTTTTAAACCTGCACAGGTAATTAAGGCATTTTGAAAGTATCTTTCATTTGTGCATATTTGAAGATATGCATATTTTATATATTTGTAGATTGTAAATTTGATCTATATCTTTAAATGAGCAGCTAGGCTATCATATTTAATTATAGGTAAAAAATTATCTCTTGCTCTATGCATATGCATGTTATAGTTCCGAGTCATGGATTGTGTTATGGTGCAGCTAATGGGTGACGAGATGAGGGGTTTGACTTTTGAAACTTCAAGATCTCGTGAACAAATTGAGGCTAGTTAAAGAAAACCTCACGATTTCGTGATCACATTTTTGAGAATAAATTTGAGTTGTTTTATTTCTTTTTGGTTACTTCCTTAAATGCAAGAAGCCTTCTAAAATGATAAAAAAGACAAATATGCAAAATATCTTCCTAATCTATTCTTTTTTTTTTTGAGTCTAATAATTTGAGTTGTTTTTTTTGAGTTGTTTTTTTTTTGAGTCTAATAATTTCATTGTTTTATCTCTTTCATACTCAAACACCTTCATGATGTCGTTCTTAATTGTGTTCCGATTGTGTTCCGAGAAACAATTTTAAATAATGGTTGTAAGGAATAAGAGTAGCTTCTAAAGCTCACATGATCAACCATAGATAACGGATACTCATGCATTATAATCATATTCGCAAGCTCCGTCCTCCCACGATCTTGGTTGAAATTGTATATCCCAAGCACCGTCGTCTCATCATTGGATTTTGTTGGCTGCAATAGTGATTGTTTTATTGTCTTCTGTCTTTTGTACAAACATGCTTTTATATGGTCAAGCAAATGCCTGGTACCATTCTTAGCTTCAGCACCCAAGGATTTCTTACAATCATTGCACACCGTTCTCCAATTTCCTCCAATTTTCTTTCCCTTGAAATGATCTCATGCGGGAGATCTTAATTTTCTTTTATTTACATCATCTTCTCCTGTAATTGCAGCATCTAAATTCTCATTTTGAGATGTTTCGTTTGCCCCTATTGAAACACTCTCATTTTGCGAATGTGGGGCTTGACTTCCCACAGTTGGAGTAGTTTGCATGGCACCACAACCTCTTTATCACTAGTTTCCATCTTAAATGATATAAATAATAGAGTAAGTTTGGTTAATATATATAACAAACCATCCTTGTATCATTTCATAGAAAACTTTTAATCACCCTAAAGAAGTTTATGAGATGCAAACACATTTGAAATAATTAAGTCAACTCAAACAAATTTTATTTACTGAGTTAACCAACATAATCATTAATTATATGATGACAACAATTTAATCAGAGAACCAAACAGATGAGAAGCTACATCATGCAGTACGTAGCACCAAGTTTGAGCAATATAATTTGGTAAAATTTAGCCATAAATCTTAATGAAAGTAATCTAGAATCTGGAATCTTATTGAAACTCAAATAACAATATATAGTCATGGTTTGCACACTGAGGACCTTGGCAGTGAGCTCATGATCAAAAATCAATTCCCTAAAGCACCCTCAACTCTAAAAATATGTCATGGCTAATAAGAGAATCAAATTGCAAAGAATTAACTGCACCACAGTTTGTGGGTCCCAACTTTCCATGAATATTGTTGTGACTCCATTTTTTTCATGAACACAATTGTCAAACTGTGTTCGGGGCAAAGAATAAACTTGAAAATTGGGAAGAAAAATTCATGGATTGGCATCGGAAGAAATAAGAAAAACCAATAAGTAACAGAATTTGTTACAAAATCTCTCTCGCATTGGATGATATATGCATAAATTCTTATCATTCCATCCACATGAAGCACCCAATATAACAATTTAAATTTCATTGCCAAAAAAGAACTATAAACAACTAATGACGAGCAAGTATGTGTATATATGAGATGTTCAAGGTAATCGAAACTAGAAAATTGCTGCAAAATCGAAACTAGATGTGACCTACGCCGGAGACACGCCGCTCTTCGGAAAAATAACAAAGAGATGAACCAGATTCTTGTATCTTACCAGATTTAGATTTGGGGGCTAGGGTTTTTAGTTCTGCGTGTTTCTGATTCGTTAGTGTGACTGAGCCGTGTAGGTGTTGAAGTTTAAGTCTAAAACTTAAAGTATTATCTTTATATATATATTATCGGGGTAGGTTTGGGAGGGTTTGGTATGGGGATAGGATTCCCAAACCTGGCCCAATATACTTCGGGGATTTTAAAAATCCCCGAATCCAAAACCAAACCATTAACTTTCTACCGAACCCGTCCCGTTTCGGGTTTTCTTCGTGGGGAAAATTGCCATCCCTACCAAGGAGCAGATGGATCTTCTTTTAGAGTTGCTAAACTTGAATTGCTCCTTGTATTATTCTTGGATGTCAATTTCTTTTGCTAGTAATGAGTTTCTTGGCAATTCTCTCATAGATGGTGATTTTCTTGCCATAGTATGGCTTTTGGATTTTGATCCTTAGGTTGTGCTTGTATTAATAGATTTGATTTGGAGGGAGGGATTTGATTTAGAGAAGGATTTGATGGATGTATTTCAAATGACACCTGTTTTTGCTGTATTTGAAATCGATCACAAATACCATGGAAAATCTCATATCTTGATATTGAGTGGTTTTGAAATTAAATCCAATTTTGTCAATCAAAGCAAGTCAAAGAATATGAAATCAATGGATTTGAAATTCATGGTCTCAAATCCATCAATCCAAGCACATCTTTAGCCACCAATTATAACTTGTTCTCTCATTTGTTTATAACTACTCTCCTTGTTTTGGCAATGAAAATTCAGAATTTCTGTGGGGCGTTTCTCACCAATTGTTGGATAAGGCTAAATCAAATGTCAGAAAACTTGGAATGTGAGCAACTATCTTATGAATCCAATTGTTTTGTCCCCACTAATATATAGGTACAAAATTGACGGACCGTTTTCGTGATCAGTTCATGCCAATGTTGATTGGAGAAGATATGCAATGGTCTTCATCTAATTCTACTGTAATACGAATGCCTCTTTCATCTAAGTTCAAGGAAGATGGAGCAGATCTTGACTCATCTAGGATGACATTGATATTTGACAAGTTCATGGAGCATTCTTCTAAAATAATGCTATTTTTGAAGTCAATTTCTCAGGTATGATTAGTATTAAAAAATGAAGATTAAATAAGAATATTTCCAAATAATTGGTTTGAGTCACGATGGATGGAATTCACCAACCATATTTTTGTGTACCCAATTTCATATGTGAACTGTTCAGTACAAGCCACTGAAATTATATTCTGTTTGGTTCAATTTAAGAAGTGACTAACTATGAGGTTGTAGCTCTATATTTTTGGGGCAATACAGTTAGTTATATAATTCTGATTTGGGCATCTGATAGTAACTTGTGGAGCATCTGATATAATACAATAGTTCAGTCCATTATATAATTCTTTACCCCCAAGCCACTATATTCAGTTAACTCCTGTTATTTTGCGTGGGATTCATGGATCGTGTAACTTGTGGAGGAGAGCATAGTTCCTTCTAATGCTTTTGAACCTTATGAATTGAGTCTTTTAGGTTGTATTTTTCAAAATTCAGTTACTTTAAAGCTTATTTGTAATTAACGATTATTTTTTGGTTTGTTTGCTGGCTTTATCATTAGTTGGAACTCCATTTGTCAAGATGAAAAAAATCTGAAATTTAGGCAAAATACCGCTCGAAAAATGTGATTTATGAGCTACTTTTGTGAGCTAAACTTTCCAATCTGTCGAAGTTTTGTTGGGACTTGATGTAGATAAAATCAAAATAATTCAATGTTCCCTTGGTCGAATTCATAAATGAATTTTGAGCTTTAGACGGTGATTTTTCATAAAAAGCCATTAGGTTGTTTATAAAACTATGTTGCCTTCACTGAATGTTTAAGTATTTAATGAATTAACTACTAAGGAAAAAACCAAAGAAAAATTACTGTCCACTGTTTCTAGAAATTTTTCTGAAATGTGCATATTCATTTAAATGACTACTTTAAGAGTTCTTGTAAACTTGGTAATTTTTTCTTTTAAATATCAATATAGATGTATGGAAAACCTAGTTATTGTAAACTCCCAGAATAAAGGCGTGAGATGGAAAATCTAAATGAGTTTCATTTGAAGGAAATCACAGTAACATGAGGTGTGAAATGGACAAATTTTTTGTTTGGAGCCTGATTTCGAGATAATATTCCACTTCTCAGGTATCTTTGTTAACATGGGAGGATGGCAGCCCACGGCCCTGCCTAGATTATTCGATTGATCTCGATCCCTTGTCTGCTGTATCTAGAAATCCTTTTTCCAAAAAGAAGTGGAAGAAATTCCAACTATCAAGCATATTCAGTAGCTCAAGTGATGCCATCCAGTTGCAAGTTCTTGATTTGAACTTGAGTCTTGGAGGAGCTAAATTCGTCGACCGATGGCTCATGGTACTCAGTATGGGTTCTGGTCAGACAAGAAACATGGCCCTTGATAGGTATGCTGTAAGGTTCAAACACTTGTTTAAGTAAATCATGATGTGTAGCTCAAGTGTCGACTAAGAGGATTAGTAAGTGAATCAAGATGTCTAACCTGTCATCCCATATGGGTTCATTTAGCAATTATGCCATTCACGAAACTTCTTGTGCAATGAAACCTGGTAGCTACATTTTTTGTGAGTAAATGAATGATTTTGATGTTTCTCCTAACAACTATTATGAGAGGTGTTTGCACATGCATACATGCTGACACTGTGGCATCACACTTATCACATGGTAGCCATGGGATTAATGTTTGAACAAGTGTTATGCATGCAGAAATGTCTGATGATGGTTGATGACTGGAAAACGAACATTCCCCGTACATTTTGATGGCAACAAGTTTCTTTAATAAGTGCATCCACACGGTCTTGTAAAAGAATATCAACCATTAAAATAAACTAAGTACAAGTCAAGGAATCATCTTTATAATGAGAAGTCTTTTTTTCTATTTTCTTTTTAAAGGTTTGTATTTCTAGTGATATAAAAAGCATTTAATGAGAAATATGGAATTGAGTCCTTGATTCCTAGGAAAACAAGTTGCTACATAGTACATATTTAAGCAGTATCTTATGTTTTACATGTCTTACTGCTCCAGATGATCTGTTAACCTTCAAAATAATTGTGTGGTAGATTTTGTAAATATATTCAATCATGAAGCTTATGTGATAAATGTGGATACCTGTGTATGTCCCATGTTTTGCCTAACTATTACACGTTCTAATTGTTGTGTCCCTTTTCTATCTTCCTAAAAGGTTTATCCTTTCTATAAGAAACTAATTCATAATGATAAAATGTAATGTATGGATTACTTATCCGCACGAAGGATGTAACCGAAATTATCTTAATATATCTAGTTTCTTATCAAAAAAATAAAATAAAATGTAATGTATGCTCTTTGTTTGGTTTTGTTTGATGGGATGATTGTGTGATTGATGATTTCATTTTTGCAAATTAAGGAATGATATGGGATAATTATTTCAGCACTTTTTTAGATAATAATCATGAAGTATTTGGTTGAATGAATTAATAAAAAATAATTTATTTCTTGTGGGTTTTTTCTATTTACCCTTGATAAAACATACATATTGTCATTTTTGTAAATTTTGTGCCATTTTTCTCTTATATTTTCTTTACACCTCCTCACTTTGCATCTTCATCTTTTTCATTCCATCGTCTTGACCACAACCAATCTTAGTTTTTGTCTTTGTTGAGAGGTTGTGCCAAATATGAGAAAGGTTTGAAATTAAGGATTCAGGTATGCAAGAGAAAATGTTTGTGGAAAGTGTATGAGCTTTGAAGAGCAGCTGGATGTGATATTTGCGCTTGGATTTGCTTCTTCGATTGGAAGTCGAGTCAAAGAAAGGGTTATGCCCTGGTGATACAATTTGCTACAGGGCGTGTCAAATGAACTGGAAATGGATTCAGCCTTCTAATAGAATTTAAGAAGTCTTAATAAAAGAAACAAGAAATTTTAAAATTTATTATATGGACATCACTGATGAAAAGGACAAAAGTTTGTATATTTGTAAAATTGGTGAATGGAGCAGAGTCAGTATATGATCAAATTTCTCATCCTCGATCAGTGGCCAACTAGTTGTAGTGATAAATTGGGAAATGAAAATTAAAGAAAGAAATAAAAGTTGAGTTGGAAGAGTTGATGTGTAGACGAAAAAGGATGTTATTTCAAAAAGCGAAAACAAAATGGTTCAAGGAAGGAGATCAAAATACAAAATTGTCTTGTCAGCCATGATTAATAGATTCTAGTGAGAGAAAATTTTGAAAATGCCTATCCCTCCCTACGGCGACGTATGTTGGTCGACATCATTCGAGGTTCTACTCCGGTGACTGTCGCCGGCTGCCGTCGCATCTCATCGTTCTTCTCCGACCACCGGTTAACCACCGGCGGCTCGTTTTTTCGGTTTCCTTCTGTCAGTTCGTTTTTTTTACCCACTTCTCCTTCATTCTCGGACCTTCGTTAGCTCCCCCATTCGTCATCGGCGCCGATAGACAACTGTTGGACGGCCGATTTCTATTTATATTCAACACTCCATTTCAGTTTAGTCTCAAAAATTTTTACGCCGATGGACTTCAGAGATGTGGTTAAGATTGAGTTTAAAACTTTTTCACTTAGAAAGGTGAACGGAGGATTTTCGATATTGTGGTCGGAAACAACAAGGAATGCGACTTATTTTCTGGAATTGGCTAGGGAAGAGGCAGCATGGGTCAGTTCAAAACTCAAGGAAATATTACACAAGCATCAACCATCGCTGGATTTCTATCGCCTCAGGGGAAAAAGCTCGACAGTAATATTACAAAGATTTGCTAACAGGAGAGGGCAGTTCATTGAAATCTCAAGATTCAATCTGTTGGGGAGGAAACAGAACATCATTGTGCCAAGCGGTGCGAACTCTTTTGGGTGGACAAGGATTTCAAACATACTCACTAGATTTTTGACAGCGAATGCTCAGAGACCGTTTAAAGCTACAGTCGATCATGAAAATCCCCCTACCAAAGATATCCCTCATCACAGGCCTCTACCAAGAGCAGCATGGGACTTCCAACGAGATTTACAGAAGAGTCAACAGACTTGTGAAGCGAAACGATACGAGAGGAATTGGCAAGAAGCTATTATCGTCACCAAGGAAAGAGTTAACATACAATGGGAACAGATTGAAAAGATATTAGGCAATGATGTCAAGAGAAGAATCACATTATACCCATTCCAGGCAAATAAAGCAGTGTGGTGGCCTTCAAACCGGACGGAATTTCTTCGTTACTTTCAACTGCGAAGGGGATTTTTTGATGGCGGCGTTTCTTTATTGTTCGAGGAATGGAGACCAAATATCAACTCGTCGCCTACAGTCTACAGGTGTTGCAACAGCTGGATAAAAATTTATGGTTTGCCGTGGAATCTCTGGGAATTCATCAACTTTAAAACTATTGGGGATCGGTGCGGAGGATTGGTGGAGATCAGTCATGACACATTATCTTTCCGAGAGTTGGGAGCTGCCAAGATAAAGGTCAAAGGTACCAGAGATGGTTTTATCCAAAACAAAATTATGGTACAACTAAACGGGGAAGAGTTAGAGCTCGACATATATGTGGAATCTTTCGACATTATGGCTTATGAATCTTACGCAAAGCAAACTTACGCCCAAGTCGTGGTTAACGGGACGAAGATGGCGGCGGGGTGGGGAAATTCCAACATCCAAAGGATCAATAATGCAGAGGGACATACTATCTCCTATCAAAACGATAAGCCGACTGAAGAGCAAATAATTACGCAGTCAACACCAGCACTAGCAGGGAATCCCAGTAAAAAATTGGATGGAGATCAGAAAATGGGAAGAAAGGTGGTAAAAATATTACAACGAGTTGCGCCAAAAAATATCGAAGATTTCAGACGAACCACAATATCTTCAGCAATCGACACAGCAACTGATATCAGTGCCAAACATCAAGGCGACATTGCCACAACCAAAGTACTGCCTTCTCTCGGTTACACCTATCGCCGAAGAAATAGAAGAGTTCACAAGGATGACGCGACACTGACAGAAATAGAAGGAGATTACAAGGCGGATGACATGCTCACGGAGGAAGAGATCATGGAAGGGGATTTTGATGACCCCCAACATGAATGTTTCGATGATTCATTTGCATCTTCAGATTCCGGGAGTCAGCTATCGAATTACACGGATTCTTTGGAAGGCATTGACACCGAAGAATTAGACCTACAGGGGCTGTTCTGTCAGGAGAATACAAAACAGGTCAACAAAGCTCCACTTTCTCTAGGCAACACTTCACCTGTAGTGGGCAAGGTACTTTCCAGGTTTCGACCATTGACTCTTCCTCACTCACTCAAACTCCATTCTCTTCTTCCTGCGTCTTTTTGTACTTTCAGTTTGTATAGAGGGTTCTTAGGGGGGTTGTCAATAACTATTCATGACAAGTCGAGTTCCGAGAGCGAATTATCCAAGGGCAAGTCGGCGAAGATCACACCTATTGTTGAAAAGAAAAGTGGGGGAGTCAACTCGGATTACAAAACAGTCAAGGAACTTAAAAAGCCATCGGCCAG